>NW_011494796.1:5024872-5027859 GCF_000754665.1 Bison bison bison | reverse complement strand
CCAGGCAAGAACACTGGAGTGGGTTGCCATTTCCTTCTTCAATGCATGAAAGTGAAAAGTGAAAGTGAAGTCGCTCAGTCATGTCCGACCCTCAGCGACCTCATGGACTGCAACCTACCAGGCTTCTCCGTCCATGGGATTTTCCAGGCAAGAGTACTGTGAGTGGGGTGCCGTTGCCTTCCCCGTAGCATAAGAGTTTTCATTCTTTTAAAGGGAACAGTGAAAATGAACATAAAATGCCAAAAACAAGTATGAAACTGAATAACGTCTATTATTCACATTAATAAAGGAACACTTCAGTTTCATACTTGTTTTTGGCATTTTATGTTCATTTTCATTGTTCCCTTTAAAAGAATGAAAACTCTTAAGTATATGCAATTGCATTGACTACATACACATTTTATGGCAGTATAAGTCACTGACCCTTTGACAGTTTTTTTTCCTAAATTAGAACGTAATACAGTGAACGTTTTCAACTATTTTATGAGAACGTAAGTTCAGTAGGCTCTGTGTACCGTGTAAGTATAAAGTATATCTTGGGATACAGAGGATAGGAAAATGGGACCTGGGACACCAATTTGTGGATCTTGGCATGGGTAGTATGCTGCTGCTAAGTCGCTTCAGTCGTGTCCGACTCTGTGCGACCCCATAGACGGCAGCCCACCAGGCTCCTCCATCCCTGGGATTCTCCAGGCGAGAATACTGGAGTGGGTTGCCATTTCCTTCTCCAATGCGTGAAAGTGAAGTCGCTCAGTCGTGTCCAACTCCTAGGGACCCCGTGGGCTACAGCCTACCAGGCTCCTCCGTCCATGGGATTTTCCAGGCAAGAGTACTGCAGTGGGGTGCCATTTATTACTAAACATTAAAGAAAACTTGAAAAATTGGATTAATGACATTAGAAATGCCCAGTTCGCTAACATTATGTTTCTATTAGCCAGATAAAACAACTGAGTTGTAAAGATGTATTTTCCATGGTGCTGATGAACCTGTTTGCTGGGCAGGGATAGACACACATATGAGAACAGACTTGTGGACACAGTAGTGGGGAGAGAGGGGGAGGGATTGAGAAAGTAGCGTTGAAACATACGTACTGCTGCATGTGAAACAGATGGCTGTGCGAAGTCACTGCATAACGCAGCTCAGCCTGGTGCTCTGTGATGATCTCACAGTTGGGACGGCGGGGAGGGAGGCTCCAGAGGAGGGAACATGTGTATAATTACCGCTGATTCACATTGTTGTATGGCAGAAAACAACAATACTGTAAAGCAATTGTCCTCCTGTTAAAAATTAAAATTTTTAAAATTATTTTTCTATTCAGTAAGTATTTGTAGAACTATCTGCCAGGGGTAGTGTTCAGTGTTGAAATTTGTAGTAATGAAATTATATTTAATTTTGTTTTAGAGTTAAGAAGAATAACCAACTTAATATTTTTTTCTTTATTAAGGAATTGGATTTTGTGAAAAAGGAATAAAGAAGAGTTTTCTGAAAGGATCACATCTAAGTGCACTTTTTGCTGATACATCACTTCTAGTAAGACATTCTTTTCATTTTTCTATGTTATGAAGTAAATAAACACAATGGGAATGTTTTTGAAAAAAATTGTCTCTTGAGCTTGAATAACAGTCATTTTGGAGTTTATGTTGGGGATTAATGTAGATTAATTAAGGAAATTTGTAAAATCCAGTCTGACATTCACATACACACAATATATGTAATATTAATATTGTATGGTGATAGTTTCTTGAATAGTGACACTGCTGAGATAATTCCAAACTTTTACATCTTTTCCACTTTCATCTTCCATGACAATTACACATATTGAAGATAAAGAAAATCTATAGTCCATATTAACTGAGACAATAAGTTGGTAGAATAGAGGGATTTTCAAATGAAAGACAAAGTGGACAGGTCTAGCCATATTTCTTGAAAGGTAGAAGGATTGAAGGAAAAATTTAAGCAAATTTAAGAACACTTTTTAACATGTGAGCTTTTTTTGTGACTTGTTTTTTTGCCTTAACTCATAAGTCCATATTTGCAGAGTTTGGAGTAGGCTATTTTGATTTAAAAACTTATGTTGGCCTAAGATATGTAGTTTTCAAAAAGCTTTCATAAGTGAAACATCACCTGAATTCTGTTTTCTGTTCAAAATGGAAGAGAAGTGAGTTATAGTGATATTAGAATATTGTAAAATATGTAATTTCACAAAACATTCAGTTCAGTTCAGTTCAGTCGCTCAGTCGTGTCCTACTCTTTGCAACCCCATGAATCCCAGCACGCCAGGCCTCCCTGTCCCTCACCAACTCTCGGAGTTCACTCAGACTCAAATCCATCGAGTCAGCGATGCCATCCAGCCATCTCATCCTCTGTCATCCCCTTATCCTCCTGCTCCCAATCCCTCCTAGCATCGGGGTCTTTTCCAATGAGTCACCTCTTCGCATGAGGTGGCCAAAGTACTGGAGTTTCAGATTTAGCATCATTCCTTCCAAAGAAATCCCAGGGCTGATCTCCTTTAGAATGGACTGGTTGGATGTCCTTGCAGTCCAAGGGACTCTCAAGAGTTTTTTCCAACACCACAGTTCAAAAGCATCAATTCTTTGGCACTCAGCTTTCTTCACAGTCCAACTCTCACATCCATACATGACCACAGGAAAAACCATAGCCTTGACTAGACGGACTTCTGTTGACAAAGTAGTGTCTCTGCTTTTTAATATGCTTTCTAGGTTGGTCATAACTTTTCTTCCAAGGAGCAAGGGTCTTTTAATTTCATGGCTGCAGTCACCAACTGCACTGATTTTGGAGCCCCAAAAAACAAAGTCGGACACTGTTTCCACTGTTTCCCCATCTATTTCACATGAAGTGATGGGACTGGATGCCATGATCTTCGTTTTCTGAATGTTGAGCTTTAAGCCAACTTTTTCACTCTCCTCTTTCACTTTCATCAAGAGGCTTTTTAGTTCCTCTTCACTTTCTGCCATAAGGGTGGTATC
>NW_011494796.1:5019085-5024123 GCF_000754665.1 Bison bison bison | reverse complement strand
TGGCTCCAGGTGAGTGATCACACCATCGTGATTATCTTGGTTGTGAAGATCGTTTTTTTACTGTTCTTCTGTGTATTCCTTCCACCTCTTCTTAATATCTTCTGCTTCTGTCCTTTATGGAGCCCATCTTTGCATGAAATGTTCCCTTGGTATATCTAATTTTCTTGAAGAGATCTCTAGTCTTTTCCATTCTGTTGTTTTCCTCTATTTCTTTGCATTGATCACTGAGGAAGGCTTTCTTATCTCTTCTTGCTATTCTTTGGAACTCTGCATTCAGATGCTTATATCGTTCCTTGTCTCCTTTGCTTTTTGCTTCTCTTCTTTCACAGCTATTTGTAAGGCCTCCTCAGATAGCCATTTTGCTTTTTTGCATTTCTTTTCCATGGGGATGGTCTTTATCCCTGTGTCCTGTACAATGTCATGAACATGAACATCCGTCCATAGTTCATCAGGCACTCTATCAGATCTAGTCCCTTAAATCTATTTCTCACTTCCACTGTATAATCATAAGGGATTTGATTTAGGTCATACCTGAATGGTGGTTTTCCCTGCTTTCTTCAATTTCAGTCTGAATTTGGCAATAAGGAGTTCATGATCTGAGCCACAGTCGGCTCCTGGTCTTGTTTTTGTTGACTGTATAGAGCTTCTCCATCTTTGGCTGCAAAGAATATAATCAATCTGATTTCAGTGTTGACCATCTGGTGATGTCCATGTGTAGAGTCTTCTCTTGTGTTCTTGGAAGAGGGTGTTTGTTATGACCAGTGCATTCTCTTGGCAAAACTCTATTAGTCTTTGCCCTGCTTCATTCCGTATTCCAAGGCCAAATTTGCCTGTTACTCCAGGTGTTTCTTGACTTCCTAGTTTTGCATTCCCGTCCCCTATAATGAAAAGGACATCTGTTTTGGGTGTTAGTTCTAAAAGGTCTTGTAGGTCTTCATAGAACCGTTCAACTTCAGCTTCTTCAGCGTTACTGGTTGGGGTATAGACTTGGATTACTGTGATAGTGAATGGTTTGCCTTGGAAACAAACAGAGATCAGTCTGTCATTTTTGAGACTGCATCCAAGTACTGCATTTCGGACTCTTTTGTTGACCATGATGGCTACTCCATTTCTTCTGAGGGATTCCTGCCCACAGTAGTAGATATAATGGTCACCTCAGTTAAATTCACCCATTCCAGTCCATTTCAGTTCGCTGATTCCTAGAATGTTGACATTCACTCTTGCCATATCCTGTTTGACATTAGGGGATGGTTTTTGGTGTGTTGTAATATGTTCACATTGACATTCTGTTAGATATAATTGATCAAGCCTGATGGTTATGTCAGTAAATCTTGTGAAAGGTACTTAAAATATTTTCTGTTGTTATTCTTTTCATTTTAAGAATAGTTTTGCTACGTAATGTAAGGTTTAAATTTTTCCTTCAGTGGTAGGAAGAACTTTTATGAACTTACAAAATGAGTTTTTTCTTATAATACTTTATTCCAATATCAAGTTTCCTATGGCCATACATTTTTCTTGTTAAATCTTGAATGCAGAACAACCCATTTTATGATATTTTTCAGGTTAGGGAGCTAGGGGAAAAGGTATTATTTTTTAATTGAAAAGTATCCTTTAGTTGAAAACTTGTATATACACAGGAAGAATGGGGAAAATGAAGTTTAATTCACATTTTGAAATATAAATCTTGTTTAGTTTTCTATAAATCTTTCAATGTTTGATTTTTTTCTTTTCTCAACTCGTATGTATATATTTTGTTCACTAATAGCTCAACACTGAGTGAATTGAATTAAAGCACTGCAGGAATTTAGCCATTTCCATTCTAGAGAATTTCCCCTATAATTTCTCTATATTTCTGTATCTTCCCTGCACCTCTGTGGTGGCTATGAGCATAGCTTTAGGTGTTGTATTTGCTTCAGGGAATCGTCTATGATAACTTCTTTTACTCAATTCTAAAGATTATTCTTTATAGCAGGCTTTGAGTGGTTCTGAGAGTTGTGATTGAATTAAGAACTACTTGGCTTGGAGTTACTGAGTACTTAGAGGGAAATGCTCTTTCCTTTTGAGTAGTTTCAAATGTTGACTTAAGAACCTCAGATTTGTTTTCCCTAATGATTCTGCCCTAATTTGAAGTAGAAATTGGAGGAATTAGCACAGATACTGGGCAATATTTTCCCTACCTTTTTTCTTTTTCTTGAAGTCTTGAAACTGCTTTAGGCTCTTACATTCTAAGTCTTTTATGTCATTTGAGTTTATTTTAATGTATGGTATTACATAAGAGATAAGATTTATTTCTTTGCCTATGAAAGTCAAATTGTTCAAGAAACATTATTGAAAAGGTTGTATTTTTCCCTACTGAACTACCTTGGCAACTTTGTTGAAAATCAGTTGACATTATATGTGGGCCTATTTCAGAACCCTATTATATCTATTGATCTATGTATCTATCTTTATGACATTACTGTCCTGATTATCATAGCTTTATGTAAGTCTTATCTTAAAATCAGGTAGTGTAAACCCTCCACCTTTGCTCTTTTGTTTCAAGGTTGTTTTCTAGCCTAAGTGCTTTCCATTTCTATGTATTTTAGAATTACCTTGTCATTTTCTGCAGAGAAGCCTTAACAAGATTTTGATTATTAATGCTTTTATCATGGAGGGTAATTGGGAGCAAATTAACCTCTTAAGGATGTTGAGTCTTCTGATGCATGAACTTGGTATCTCTCCCCATTTGTCTTTAGTTTCTCAGCAGTATTTGTAGTTTTCACTGTAAAGATATTACATATATTTTGTTGGTCTCTGTTTACCATTTTTATGTTATTGTAAATGGTTATGTAATATTAGTTTCAACTGTTTGTTTTTAGTATATAGCAATATAATAGATTTTGGCATAAAACCTTGTAATTTATGATTCTGCTAAACTCACTAGTTGTGGTGGCAGTTTTGTGGATTCTTTCAGATGTTCTGGGCAGACCCTCATCTTGTCTGTAAATAGACTATTTTACTTCTACCTTTGAAAATTTTTATACCTTTTATTTCTTTTGTTGCTTTATTGCACTGCCTAGTAGTCTCAGTGCAATGTTAAATAGAAGTGATGAGCTGACATTGTTGCCTTACTCCTGATCTTAGGTCTTTTTCCGTTAAGTACAGATTTGTGTTAATGAGAGTTGCTTTCATATATGTTCATGGCATACATGGGTTTGTAGTTTTCTAAAAAAATTTTTAATTGTAGGGTATTTGCTTTATAATGTGTTGGTTTCTGTTGTATAGCAGCATGAATCAGCTGTAAATATGACTCTGTAGATCACAGTAAACTGTAGAAAATTCTGAAAGAGATGGGAATACCAGACCACCTGATCTGCCTCTTGAGAAATCTGTATGCAGGTCAGGAAGCAACAATTAGAACTGGCCATGGAACAACAGACTGGTTCCAAATAGGAAAAGGAGTACGTCAAGGCTGTATATTGTCACCCTGCTTGTTTAGCTTATATGCAGAGTATATCATGAGAAATGCTGGGCTGGAAGAAGCACAAGCTGGAATCAAGATTGCCCAGAGAAATATTAATAACCTCAGATATGCAGATAACAGCACCCTTATGGCAGAAAGTGAAGAGGAACTAAAGAGCATCTGGTGAAAGTGAAAGAAGAGAATGAAAAGGTTGGCTTAAAACAGCATTTAAAAAATGAAGTTCATGGCATCCAGTCCCATCACTTCATGGCAAATAGATGGGGAAAGACTGCAAACAGCATCAGACTTTATTTTTTTTGGGCTCCAAAGTCACTGCAAGATGATGACTGCAGCCATGAAATTAAAAGACCCTTGCTCCTTGGAAGAAAAGTTATGACCAACCTAGACAGCATATTAAAAAGCAGAGACATTACTTTGCCAACAAAGGTCCATCTAGTCAAGGCTATGATTTTGCCAGTAGTCATGTATGGATGTGAGAGTTGGACTATAAAGAAAGGAGAGGACTGAAGAACTGATGCTTTTGAACTATAGTGTTCAGAGTTCAAAGGACGAGAAGACTCTTGGGAGTCCCTTGGACTGCAAGGCAATCCAGCCATCCTAAAGGAGATCAGTCCTGAGTATTCATTGGAAGGACTGACGCTGAAGCTGAAACTCCAGTACTTTGGCCTCCTGATATGAAAATCTGACTCCTTGGGAAAGACCCTGATGCTCGGAAAGATTGAAAGCTGGAGGAGAAGGGGATGACAGAGGATGAGATGGTTGGATGGCATCACCGACTCAATGGACATGAGTTTGAGTGAACTCTGGGAGTTGGTGATGGACAGGGAGGCCTGGCATGCTGCACTCCATGGGATCTCAAAGAGTCGGACACAAAAGAGAGACTGAACTGAATACATGTATCCCCTCTCTTGAGCCCCTCTCCCACTCCTCACATCCCACCCATCTAGGTTGTCACAGAGCATCAAGCTGAGCTCCCTGTATTACACAGCAGCTTCCCACTAGCTTAATTGTTTTACACATGGTAGTGTGTATATGTCAGTGCTACTCTCTTAATTCGTCCCACCTTCTCCTTCCCCTACTATGTCCATAAGTGTGTTTATATCTGCATCTCTATTGCTGCCCTGCAAATAGGTTCATCAGTACTATTTTTCTAGATTCCATGTATATGCAGTAATTCATTCTGTATGACAGACTCTAGGTTTATGCACCTCGTTACAGCTGACTCAGTTTTGTTCCTTTTTATGGGTGAGCAATATTCTATTTTCTGCATATGTACTACAACTTCTTTATCCATTCATCTGTTGATGGACATCTAGGTTGCTTCCATGTCCTGGTTATTGTAAATAGTGCTGCAGTGAACACTGGGGTACTTACGTCTTTTTGAATTACGGTTTTCTTACGGTGTATGCCTAATAGTAGGGTCTGGGTCATATGGTAGATTTATTCCTAGCTTTTAAAAGAATCTCCATATTGTTCTCCACAGTGGCTGTATCAATTTACATTCCCACCAGCAGTGCCAGAGGGTTCCCTCTTCTCCACATCCTCTCCAGCATTTATTGTTTGTATGTTTTTTGA
>NW_011494796.1:5005218-5018985 GCF_000754665.1 Bison bison bison | reverse complement strand
TTTTTTTGACGATGGCCATTCTGACCACTGTGAGGCGATACCTCATTGTAGTTTTGACTTGCGTTTCTCTAATGATGAGTGATGTTGAGCATCTTTTCATGTGTTTGTTGGCCATCTCTATGTCTTCTTTGGAGAAATGTCTGCTTAGGTTTTCGGCCCATTTTTTGATTGAGTTGTTTATTTTTTCTGAAGTTGAGCTGTGTGAACTGCTTGTGTATTTTGGAGATTAATCCTTTATTCATTGCCTCATTTGTGATGATTTTCTCCCAGTCTGAGGGTTGTCTTTTCATCTTGTTTATAGTTTCGTTTGCTGTGCAAAAGCTTTTAAGTTTAATTAGGTCTTATTTGTTTATTTATTTATTTTTTTCCTTTACTCTAGGAGCTGGATCAAAGAGGATCTTGCTGTAATTTATGTAAAAGAGTGTTCTGCCTATGGTTTCCTTTAAGAGTGTCACAGTGTCTGACTTACATTTAGGTCTTTAATCCATTTTGAGTTTATTTTTGTGTATGACATTAGGAAGTGTTCTAATTTCATTCTTACTATGTGTAGCTGTGCAGTTTTACCAGCATCAGTAATTGAAGAGGCTGTCTTCTCCATTGTGTATTCTTGCCTCCTCTTTCAAAGATAAGGTGCCCCTAGGTGTGTGGGTTTATCTCTAGGCTTTCTGTCTTGTTCTTTTGGTCTTTATTTCTGTTTTTGAGCCAGTACCATACTGTCTTGATGACTATAGGTTTGTAGTATAGTCTAAAGTCAGAAAGGTTGATCCTTCCAGCTCTGTTTTTCTTTCTCAAGATTGGTATGTAGTTTTTTTAAAGTAATGTCTTTGTCTGGTTTTTATATCAGGATAATAGAATGAGTTAAAAGATTTTTTTCTCAAAAAGTTTTTATATAGTTGTTGTTCTTTAAGTGTTTGGTGGTAGTATTCAGTCACCACTCATATCCAACTCTTTGCGACCCACTCATATCCAACTCTTTGCGACCCCATGGACTGCAGTGTGCCAGGCCTCTCTGTCCCTCACCATCTCCTGAAGTTTGCCCAAGTTCGTGTCCCTTGCTTTGGTGATGCCATCCAGCTATCTCATCCTCTGATGCCCTTTTCTCCTTCTGCCCTCAGTCTTTCCCAGCATCAGGGACTTTTCCAGTGAGTCAGCTCTTGGCATCAGATGACCAAAATACTGGACTTCTAGCTTCAGCATTAGTCCCTTCAACAAGTACTCAGAGCTGATCTCCCTCAGGATTGACTGGTTTGATCTCCTTGCTGTCCAAGGGACTCTGAAAGTCTTCTCCAGCACCATGGTTTGAAGGCATCAGTTCTTTGTTACTCTGCCTTCTTTATACAGTCCAGCTCTCACAACCATATGTGACCACTTGGGAAGACCATAGTCTTGACTATACGCACCCTTGTCGGCAGAGTGATGTCTCTGCTTTTCAACATACTGTCTAGGTTTGTCATAGCTTTCCTGCTAAGAAGCAGATGTCTTCTGATCTCATGGCTGCAGTCACCATCTGCAGTGATTTTAAAGCCCAGGAAGAGGAAATCTGTCACTACTCCTTTTTCCCTTCTGTTTGCCGTGAAGTAATGGGGATAGATGTCATGATCTTAGTTTTTTTAATATTTAGTTTTAAGCCGGCTCTTTCACTCTCCTCCTTCACCCTCATTAAGAAGCTCTTTAGTTCCTCTTTGATTTCAGCCATTAGAATGGTATCATCTGCATATCTGAGTTTGCTGGTGTTTCTCCTGCCTATCTTGATTCCAGGTTGTAACTCATTCAGCCTGACATTTCTCATGCTGTGCTCAGCATATAGATTAAACAAATAAGGTGACAGCAGACAACCCTGTCGTACTGCTTTCTCAATCTTGACCCAGGCAGTTTTTCCATTGTTACTTCCTGACCCACATACAGGTTTCTCAGGAGACAGGTAAGATGGTTAGTATTCCCATCTCCTTTAAGACTTGAATTACCGTCATGTTGAATGGCTTGCCTTGGAAACAACTGAGATCATTCTCTCATTTTTGAGGCTGCATTTTGGGCTCTCTTGTTGATTATGAGGGCTATTCCATTTCTTCTATGGGATTCTTGCCCACAGTAGTAGATGATAATGGTCATCTGAATTAAATTCACCCTTTCCCGTCCATTTTAGTTCACTGATTCCTAAGATATTGATGTTTAATCTTACCATCTCCTGCTTAACCACCTCCAATTTGCTTTGATTCATGGACCTAACATTCCAGGTTCCTATCAATAATGTTCTTTGCAGCATTGGCTTTTGCTTTGATCACCAGACATCCACTACTGAGCATTGTTTCCGCTTTTCCCAGCTGCATCGTTCTTTCTGGCTCTATTAGTAGCTCTCCACTCTTCCCCAGTAGCATATTGGACACCTTCAGATCTGGGGGACTCATCTTTCGGTGTCATATCTTTTTGTCCATTTATACAGTTCATGAGGTTCTCATAGCAATTATACTGGTGTATACTTGCTACTACCCCAGTGTTTGGTAGAATTCACCAAAGTAGATCTCTGGCCTTGCAGTTTCTTTGTGGGAAGATTTTAAACTGTGAATTTGATTTATTTGATTGAATAAATTGATATTGGCCTATTCAGATATATATTAATTCTTTTTTGAAAAGCTTTAGTTTATGTGTCTTTTAAGGAATTTGTTTTTACGTAGGTTGTCTAATTTATTGGCATGAAGTTTCATATTTCTTAATTCTTTTAATGTTTGAAGGATCTATAGTGATATCCTCTCTTTCTATTATTTGAGACCACTGTTTTCTAAAGGAGCACTTAATATTTAAAATTTTTTCTCTGTCTGCATCATATAGAGTATCTTTACATGTGTTTGTTCACGAGTTCAAAGAATTCTTAAGCTCCTTTGTGATTTTTTTTCTTGGACCTATATAATTTTGAAATAGTTCTTAATTTTCTAGATGTTTTTCTCTAATAGGTTTTTAATTTAATTCTGTTGTGGTTCAATAACATACTTCCTGTGTTTATTATAGAGTGCAGAATGTTGTCTGTAAACAAATGTTTTGTGTATGCTTAATAAGAATGTGTATTCTGTGTTGTCGAGTGAAGCTTTCTAAAAATATTAGTCAGATTGGTAGTGTTCTTCAAGATTTGTCCCTTCTGATTTTCCATTTGTTGCAGTAATTGCTGAGAGAAGGGTTTGGAAATCTTCAACTTTAATTGTGAATTTGTCTTTTTCTCCCTTCACTTTTTCATGTATTAATTAATAGGTACATGTATTAATTAATAGCTCTATTAATAGGTACATGCATTTTTAAATATATTTTTGATGAATTGAGCCTTCTGACTTGAAATAGCCCTCTTTATCTCTGGTAATATGTTGTGAAGTCATTTCTAAAATAAGTTGTATAGTTCCTGACAGAAAGTCTGCTGTTATTTTTTGTTGCCTCATATGTAAACTTTCTATTTTGTTTGATTGCTCTTCAGCCTTACAGCTTTTTCAGTGATTGTGATTATGATGTCATTTGATTGTAATTTTTTTATCAATTATATGCCTTTATATGGTTTTCTTTGAGAAAATGATGTTTTAGTGTTTTTGAGTGTTTTTTGGTAACCAAATTTAGAAACATTGGCCACTATGTCTTCCCAGTATCCACTAATCCTAGGCAATATTTTGGAGGGAGGGAATTTCAGTTAAACAGTTGAGATTGTGTCTTTTGGCTGTTGACTCCCCGCCCCCTTTCATTATTTGAATAGTTAATGTCATGTTTCCAGGTTCATTGATTTTTTTTTTCAATGTATACTCTGTTCTTAATGTATCCAGTGTGTTTTTTTATTTCTCATGATTATATTTTAATTATGAGTTTTAGATGATTTTTCCTCTCTCCTCAACCTATTTATGTTTTGCCATATTAATGATTTAACCTGAAACATTAAAAATAAATTCATAATGAGAAGTGGTATTTTGGTGTTATGATTTTAGAAAGGACACAGTATTTAGTATCTCAGTTGTCTTAACTTTTCTAAAAGGTAGTTGTTTGGATGTGGTATAGCCAGGCCACAGCTAGCCCTTGCAGAGGTAGAAAAAAGCTTCTTTTCCCAGTTTTAAATGGATGATGCTCTCTGCCAGGGTTCAGGGTTTAGAGAGTGGAGAACAAACTGGATTCAGTCTCCACTTTCCTTCTCTCGGCCATATGTCCATGTGCAGGGTACAGCCTCCACCTTTATTCATGTTGCCTTGAGACTGTATGATTTCTTGCCTTTCTTATGATACGGTTATAGCATTATAAATATTTTCTTAGGCCAGAATATCTATATCCACAAGTTTGTTAGGCAATCCCTTTTGTAGTTAGTATGGGATTATTTTCTCAATGCTTTCTGTACTTTGTACCATTATTGATCTTATTTCTTGAATCATATGTTAATGTTTTTGAATTTTACCTAAAATTTATAACAGTATAAGTCAGAGCTTCATAAAATTAAGTGTAAGTGTTTGTAGGGCATGTTTTGCCTTTACATAAGTTATATAGCAAAACTGCATTTTCAAATAATAGCTATAAGTGTATAACCTTTATATTCAAAGTAAAATTTGTTTTCCTTGTTGAATCATGTCATTAAATACTGACTAGTAGCCATTGCTATGTTCACAGCATATCTTTGTATTTTTAAAATGTGTAATTAGGATTCAGTATGTGCAATTTTGGATGAAATGGAATGCTTTGCTCATTTTCCATAAAAGAATAGTTAAGTGATAGTCTTAATTTAGAATTTGAATTTCTGCCTGGATTTAATTGTTTGTAAACAATAATTAAAACATTCTATTTTAGAGTAAAAAGAAATGTTCTTATATTAAAATTAACTGAAAGATAATTCTGTAGGAGCAGGGAATCTCTAATTGCATTGAAACTTACAGTAAAATAGTCTCCCTCAAGTTCCTGTGACTATGAAAATGAGTGGTTATTTTGTTTATATAGTTTATAAGGAAATGCAAGACATCATTTGTGCCTGTGTGTGAAATGTGTACATATGCATAAGGGGGTTGCATTGCCCACTGAAAACTGGGATGAAAACTGGCACTGCTTGATTTTTTTGAATATTTTTTATTAAAGTGGATGACTACTAGAGTCTCTTGCTTGTTTAGATCAGTTTTTTTCACCTTGTGTGCTGTGATCCTGTAGTAAGTTGCTTCAGTTGTATCTGACTCTTTGTGACCCTATGCACTGTAGCCTACCAGGCTCCTCTGTTTATGGGATTCTCCAATCAAGAATACTGGAGTGGGTTGCCATGCCCTTTTCCAGGGGATATCAACCCAGGGATTGGAAAACCCTTTTCTTTTTGTAGTAGATATAAATTAAAGGACCTATGGCATTCATGTTTAAATACAATAAAAAAGTAACATGCTACTAAAAAACCAGTGGGTCAGCAATGAGATCAAAGAAATCAGTTAATACCTTGAGACAAATGACAATGAAAATAGTCTTACAAAATCCAAGGGGTGCTCAGAAGTAGTTTGATGAGACATAGTGATATAGTTCATAGTGATAGAGACTTTCCTCAAGAAACAAGAAAAATCTCAATGAATAATCCAACCTATCACCTAAAAGAATTAGAAAAAGAAGAAACAAAACCCAAAGTCAGAAGAAGGAAGGAAATTAATATGAGTGGAAACAAATAAAATAGAGATCAACAAGTAATAGAAAAGATCAATAAAACCAAGAGCTGGTTTTGTGAAAGGATATACAAATTCGACAGGCCTCTGGCTAGGCTCACCAAAAAGATAAGAGAGAAAACCCAAAGAAATAAGATATGAAAGAAGAAAAATAACAACTGATACTACAGAAATACAAAAAACTATAAGATAATATTATGAACAATTGTATACCAGCAAATTGTACAGTCTAGAAAAAATGAACAAGTTCTAGAAACATATAGCTTACTAAAACTTAATCAAAAAGAAGTAGATAATTTGAATAGACCAAACACTAGATCTGAAATAGAATCTGTAATTTAAAAAAAACTCCTTGCAAACAAAAGTTCAGGCCAGATGGCTTCACTGGGAAATTCTACTAAACATACAAAGAACTTACACTAATCTTTCTTAAAGTCTTCCAAAAGATTAAATAGGAGGGAACACTCCCAAAGTCATCCTATGATGCCACCATCACCCTGATACCAAAACTGGACAAAAACACAACCAAAAAAGAAAGGCCAGTATCTTTGATGAATATAGATACAAAAATTCTGAACAAAATATTAGCAACCCAAATCCAGCAACACGTAAAAATACACTACAAACAGATTGGATTTATTCCAGGGTATGTTCACATACACAAATCAATCAGTGTGACACTCTACATTAAGAAAAGAAAAGACAAAATCCACATGATCATCTCAATAAGTGCAGAAAAAACTCAACATCCATTCGTGATAAAAACTCACACCAAAGTGGGTATAGTGGGAACATATCTGTACATAATAAAAGCCATTTATGACAAGTTCATAGCCAACATAATACTCTTGGTGAAAAGCTGAAAGCCTTCCTGCTAGTTTATGAGCAAGCCAAGGGTTCCCACTCTTATACTTCTTTTCAACATAGTATTGGAAGTCCTAGCGACAGGAGTCAGACAAGAAAAAGAAAAGGTACACACATTGGAAGGGAAGGGGTAAAATTGTCATTATTTGTGGATAACATAATACTCTGTAAATAATACTATATTATAACACATACATTATAATATGTTGTAATATAATGTTATATAATATTATGTTATAATACTACATTATAACATAATACTCTGTGAAAAATACTACATTATTTGTAGATAACATAATACTCTGTAAATAATACTCTGTATTATTGTTGATCAGTGGCTCAGTTGTGTCTGACGCTCGTGACCTAGTAGACTGCAGTATGCCAGGCTTCTCTGTCCTTAACCATCTCCCAGAGCTTGCTAAAACTCATGTCCATCAAGTTGGTGATGCCATCCAACATCCTCTGTCATCCTCCTGCCTTCAGTCTTTCTCAGCTTCAGGGTCTTTTCTAATGAGTCAGCTCTTCACATCAGGTTGCCAAAGTAGAGCTTCAGCTTCAGCATCAATCCTTCCAATGAATATTCAGGATTGATTTCCTTTAGGATTGACTGGTTGGATCTCCTTGCAGGCCAAGGGACTCTCAAGAGTCTTCTCCAACACCACAGTTCAGAAGCATCAATCTTTCGGTGTTCAGCCTTTCTTTATGGTCCAACTCTCATATCCATACATGACTACTGGAAAAATCATAGCTTTGACTAGATGGACCTTTGTTGGAAAAGTAATGTCTCTTCTTTCTAATATGCTGTCTAGGTTTGTCATAGCTTTTCTTCCAATCATCAAGCATTTTTTAATTTCATGACTGCAGTCACCATCTGCCAAAAACCCTAAAGACGCTACACAAAAATTAATATGTGAAATCAGCAAGGTAGCAGGATATAAGATTAATGTACAGAAATCTGTTGCATTTCTTTAGAGTAACAATGAAATATCAGAAAAAGAAAGCTAAAAAAAAATCCCATTTAGAATCACATCAAAGTAATACCTAGGAGTAAATCTAACTGAAGAGGTGAAAGACCTGTATGCTAAAACTATAAGAGATTGATACAGGAAATTGAAGGTGATTTAGAGAAATAGAAATATATCCTATACTCTTGGATTGGAAGAGTGAATACTATTAAAATGGCCATACCTCAAAGTAATCTAGTGATTTATTGCAATCCCTATAAAAATACCCATGACGTTTTTTTTTTCACAGAAATACATCAAATACTAAAATTCGTATGAAACCATAGAAGACCCTGAACTACCAAAACAGTCTTGAGACAAAAGAAGAAAGCTGGAGACAAAACCCTCCCAGACTTTAGAGACTACCACAAAGCTACAGTAATCAAAATACTATGGTATTGGCACAAAAAAATAGACATAATAGATCAATGGAACAGAATAGAGGGCCCAGGAATAAGCCCATGCACCTTCAGTCAGTCTTAGAGAAAGCAAGAATGTTTGGAGAAAAAAATGGTCCCTTTAATCAGTGGTGTTGGGAGAGCTGGGCAGCTGCATGTGAAGTTAGAACACACCCTCACACTGTGCACAAAAATAAACCCAAAATGCTTTAGAAATAAGACATACCACTACAGAACTCCTAGAATAGGACATACGTAAAACAGTCTCTGACATAAGTCATAGCAATATTTTCTTATATCAGTCTTCCAAGGTAAAAGAAATAATAGCAAAAATAAGCAAATGGGAGCTAATCAAACTTAAAAGTTTTTGCACAGCAAAGGAAACCATCAGCAAAACAAAAAAACAACCTATGGAATGGGGGAAGATGTTTGCAAATGACCGGCAGGGACTTAATTTCCAAAATATGCAAGCAGTTCATAAAATTCAGTATAAGAGAATAGTCTAATCAGAAAATGGGTGGAAGAACTAAGTAGTTGTTTCACCAAAGGAGATACACAGATGGTCACTAGGAACATGCAAAGATGCTCAATTTTGCTAGTTATTAGAGAAGTGCAAATCAAAACTACAGTAACGTATCACGTCATGCTGGTCAGAATGGCCATCATCAAAAAGTCTACAGATAATAAATGCTGGAGAGACTGTGGAGAATAGGGAACCTTCTACACTGTTGGTTGCAATGTAAATTGGTGTTGCCACTATGAAAAACAGTATGGAGGTTCCCCGGAGGTTCTTAAAAACCAAAAATGGAATTATTAATGCCATATGATTCAGCAGTCTTACCCTGAGTTTGTATCTGGAAAAGACGAAAACTCTTAATTCAGAAAGATAGACACATGCACCCCAGTGTTTATAGCAGCACCATTCACAATAGCCAAGACATGGAAACAACTTAAGTGTCCATTGGATAAAGAATAGATGAGGAAGATGGGAGAGAGAGAGAGAGAGAGTGTGTGTGTGTGTGTGTGTATATGTGTGTGTGTGTGTGTAGTGTGTAGTATGTATAGCTATCATGCAAAGTAGTAGAGAATATGCAAAGCGAGGTATGTCAGACAAAGACAAATATCATATGTTATCACTTATATGTGGAATCTAAAAAATAATACAAATGAATCATTTACAAAACAGAAACAGACTCACATACATAGAAAACAGTCTTATAGTTACAAGAGGGAAAAGGGATGAGGAGAGGTAAATTAGGAATCTGAGATTAGCAGATACTACTTGCTGCTGCTACTGCTGCTAAGTTGCTTCGGTCATGTCAGACTCTTTGCGACCCCATGGACTGCAGCATGCCAAGCTTCCCTGTCCATTGCCAACTCCTGGAGCCTAGTCAAACTCATGCCCATCTAGTCGGTGATGCCATCCAACCATCTCATCCTCTGTAGGTAGGCAATAAGGATTTACTTTATAGCACAGGAAACTACATTCAGTATCTTAACCTATAATGGAAAATAATATGAAAATTATGTTTATTATGTGTGTGTGTGTATATAACTGAACCACTTTTCTGTATACCTGCAACTAACACAGTATTGTAAATCAACTACCTTCAATAAAAAATAAATGCAGTAAGCTTCTAATTACTTTTTAAAATGTTATTCTGTATTTTTGAAGTCACAAATCATGTAGAATGATAGTGAAATCCATAAATGAAATTAAGGAAACAGTTTTATTTAT
Source organism: Bison bison bison (assembly GCF_000754665.1). Lineage (NCBI taxonomy): Eukaryota > Metazoa > Chordata > Mammalia > Artiodactyla > Bovidae > Bison > Bison bison. The sequence continues at coordinate 5,009,342 of NW_011494796.1, read as the reverse complement.
AATAGTATCAAAAGAATAGAATACTTAGGAATAAATTTAACAAAGAAGTGCATTTCCTCTACTCTGAAAACTAGAGAACACTGTCGAAAAAATGTAAAGTCAACCTCAGTAAATGGAAAGGCATACCATATTTATGAATTGGAAAACTTAGTAAAATTGCAGTACTCCCCAAACAGATTCAGTGCAATCCATGTCAGAATCTTAGCTGGCTATTTTTGGAGACGTTGACAAGCTGATCTTAAAATTCACATGGAAATTCAGGATACCTTGAATAACCAAAGAATGATCTTTAAAAATAATAAAAGTTGGAGGATTCCCATTACCTGATCTTAGAACTTACTACAAAGCTATAGTAATCAAGACATTGTGCTTGCTACTCATGTAGGGATATACATATAGAATAGTGGAGTAGAATTGAGAGTCTAGTAGTAAAACCATTCATTTATGGTGAATTGATTTTTGACAAGGGTGCCAAGACTATTCACTGGGGAAACGATAGCCTTTTTAAAAGATGTAATAGATAATCGCTTTACAGTATTGTGTTGGTTTCTGCCAAACATCAACATTAATCAGCCATGGATATACATGTGTCCCCTCCTTCTTGAACCTCCCTTCCACCTCCCTCCCCATCCACACCCCTGTAGGTTGGTACAGAGTCCCCGTTTGAGTCATACAGCAAATTCCCATTGACTCTTTATTTTGCTTATGGTAATGTATGTTTCCATGTTACTCTCCTCTTACCTTCCATCCTCTCTCCCCCACCCCCGCCCCCCCGCCAGTGTTCATCAGTCTGTTTTCTGTCTGTGTCTCCATTACTGCCCTACAAATAATTTCATCAGTATCATCTTTCTAGATTCCATATATATGTGTTAATATACAATATTTGTTTTTCTCTTTCTGACTTACTTCACTCTGTATAATAGGCTCTGGGTTCATCCACCTTATTAGAATTGACCAAATGCATTCCTTTTTATGGCTGAGTGTGTATGTACCATTGTGTGTATGTACCACAGCTTCTTTATTCATTCACCTGTCGATGTACATTTAGGTTGCTTTCATATTCTAGCTGTTGTAAATAATGCTACAGTGAACATTGGGGTACATATGTCTTTTTCAGTTTCGGTTTCCTCAGGGTATATGCATAGTGGTGGGATTGCTGGGTCATATGGACAGGGAAGCCTGGCATGCTGCAGTCCATGGGGTCGCAGAGTGAGACACGACTGAGCGACTGAACTGATGGTGGTTTTATTCCTAGTTTTTTAAGGAATCTCTGTACTGTCTTCTTTAGTGCTTATATCAGTTTACATTCCCGCCAACAATGTAAGAGGATTCCCTTTTCTCCACACCCTCTCCAGCATTTGTTGTTTGTAGACTTTTTCATAAAACAATGCTAGGACACCTAGATATCCATGTGTAAATGAACAGAGTTGGCTCCTTGCTTTATATGCTGTTCTGTCTTCAGTCACTTAGTGGCGTCTGACTTCTGATGACCCCATGGACTGTAGCCCACCCACCCACTCCTCTGCTCATGGGATTGCCAAGGCAAGAATACTGGAGTGAGTTGCCATTTTCTACTCTTGGGGATTTTCCTGACCCAGGCGTCACACCCGTTTCTTGCATCTCCTACGTTGGCACACAGAATCTTTACACTGTGCCACTTGGGAAGCCCCGGATAGGCGTCTAGTATCCAAAATATATGAAGAACTCTTACAAGTTAACAATAAAAAGGCAAATAACCCAATTTATGAAAGGATTTGAAATACATGTTTCTTCAAAGAAGATATACAAATGACCAATAGGTTCACTAAAAGATACACTCTATCAGTGATCCCCAACCCCTGGGCCTTGGGCAGATAGTGGTCTGTGGCCTGTTAAGATCTGGGCTGCACAGCAGGAAATGAATGATGGGCTAACGAGTGAAGCTTCATCTGCTGCTCCCCGTCATATTACCGCCTGAACCATCTATCCCACCTACCCCCACTCCCACTGCAGTCTGTGGAAAAATAGCGTTCCACGAGACCTGTTCCTGGTGCCAGAAAGATTGGGGACCGCTGCTTTGTATCATTGGTCATTAGAGAAACACAAGTGAAAACTACATTGAGATACCACTTTATATCCATTAGGATAGTTGTCACAAAAATAAGACAATAGCAAGTGTTGATGAGGATGTGTAGAAATTGGAACCCTTGCCTTGTAAAGATTCTGTGTGCCAGTGTAGGAGACGCAAGAAATGGGTGCGATGCCTGGGTCAGGAAAATCCCCAAGAGTAGGAAGGCAAAATGGTTCATACCCATTGGAGAACAGCCTGGCAGTTCCTCAGAAAGTTAAACATAAAGTTAGTATATGACCCAGCTATCTTCCTCCTAGACATACACCCAAGAAAATTGAAAACATTCACACACAAAAATCTGGGCACCACTGTTCATAGCAGTGGAAATAACCCAAATGTTCATCACTGTTGAATGAATAAAATGTGGTATCCATAGAATACAATATTATTCAGCCAAAAAAGGAATGAGGTGTTGATAATACTTAACACAAATGAGCCTTGAAAACTGAAAGAAGCCAGACACAAAGGGCTGCCTATTGTCTGACTCTGTTTTATGACTTACCTCAAAGAGGTAAATTCATAGAGTCAGAAAGTAGATAAGTAATTTTCAGGAGTTGGGGAGAGGAAGGAATGGAGAATAATAGCTAATGGGCATTGGACTCCTTTTTAGGATGATAAAAATGTTCTGGAATTAGATAGTAAGGATGGTTGCACAACTTTGAATACTGTTTAAAAAAAAACAAAATTGTATACTCTCAATTGTATACTTTTAAAAAGATGATCTTAATGGCATATATGAATTGCAGCTTGGTTAAAAGGCATATAGAAATGAAAACATTGGCCTACTTCTGATGTAATTTATCTTCAAACCAGGATTTTGAGAGTGAGGGGTCTCACTTAATAATTACTCCCATACAATAAAAATAAAGTTGCATGTCCCAGGTACACCAGAATGTATGTTCTCCCTGCTTCTTGGTATCTTTAAGCTGTTTCTCCTCATAGAAGACATATAAGGATTACAAAATTCTTCTTGTCTTTCTTTATCAAATATGGGAAAAAGACTAAGACAGCCCTGTAATTCAAGAAAATGGGAGAGAAGGTATTTCTTTGTGGAAATGAATATAAATATGTGTAGCTATGATACAATTAGGTATTTATTGATTTATATGATTTTGTCACTTAACTGTCACACATAGCCAACCAGTGTTTGAATGAAAAAGAAATTTAGTGCTGTAACATAATAAAGCAGTTGCTCTGAGCTAGGGATGTGCATCATAATAGGTGCATAACAGTATGTGGAACCTTTAAAAATTACTCTTGCTTAGACATTAGTCTCAATTATGATTTGATAGATTTTTGGGGCCAGGGTAAGTTCATGCATGCAAAATAGATGTTTTAGCTCCTCAGTTGAATTTAATATCCATTTAAGTTGAGAGTCACTGCATTAAATTGAGGAGTTTTATTGATTTAATTATTGAAATATATAGTTATTATTGTTTGGTGCATAAACAGTAAACAGCTGTAGTAACTGAGAGAACCTCAGCCTGAAGTATACCCTCCTCACCCCCAACCCCCCCGGCCACCCTCTTTCACCTGAGCTAGCCATTGGTAATCCAGAAATTGTGATTCCTCTGATCCTCCAAGAACAGGGATTGGGAGGAATATTGATTTATTGATTTTTTTTTTTAATTTTGGCTACATTGAGGCAGGATTAGTAATGGGAAGTAGGCAGAAGCTCAGGTTCATCTGCAAATGCTTGAAACTATATCCTTGGCAGATATAGGAAGGGCGTCATCACTGCAGAATAAGAGGGGTTGGGAGATGGAGACCTTGTAGGAGGTCAGAACTCACTCAGTTAACTGATAACTGCTCATGGCCTTTGTATTTTGGCAGCCCGTTATCAGATCAGATCAGATCAGTCGCTCAGTCGTGTCCGACTCTTTGTGACCCCATGAATCGCAGCATGCCAGGCCTCCCTGTCCCTCACCAACTCCCGGAGTTCACTCAGACTCACGTCCATCGAGTCAGTGATGCCATCCAGCCATCTCATCCTCTGTCGTCCCCTTCTCCTCCT
>NW_011494796.1:4996494-5004835 GCF_000754665.1 Bison bison bison | reverse complement strand
ACTTTTTCACTCTCCACTTTCACTTTCATCAAGAGGCTTTTGAGTTCCTCTTCACTTTGTGCCATAAGGGTGGTGTCATCTGCACATCTGAGGTTATTGATATTTCTCCTGGCAATCTTGATTCCAGCTTGTGCTTCTTCCAGTCCAGCATTTCTCATGATGTACTCTGCATATAAGTTAAATAAACAGGGTGACAATATACAGCCTTGATGAATTCCTTTTCCTATTTGGAACCAGTCTGTTGTTCCATGTCCAGTTTGCCCGCTGATGCTGGAACTAAGGAGATAGTTCAGTGGACATAGAAAGGAAGCACATAGTGCAGTCTTGTGGTTTCTCTTGTACAACCACACACAATTTAGAAGAAATTATCTTAATGCTAGACTGATGAAATTGGAGTTGCATCACACCTTGAAGATTTTGCAGTTCAGTTTATTTAGTGATGGATCATTCCCATCCAAACATGTCCCCCTGACATTTTTAACTGATAGCCTTTCTTCACTTAAATTGTCCTACTGATGCTGTTATACTGTTGTTTCCCTCCCTGTGCTATATAGTAGGTTCTTATTTGTCTCTTTTATACATAGCTGTGTATATTAGTTGATCCAAGTCTCTGAATTTACCCGCACTCCCCCCAACCCATGATGCTTTATTGTTCTACTGCACATGGCATTATAGCCCAGACTTTAACTTTGCCCCCTTGGTGTAACTTTGGATGATGACTAGCTGTTTTGTCCTCAGTTGCTTCACCCTGGAAATGGAGCAAATGCTAACTACCTTACAAGGTTATTGTGACTACTAAATGAGATAGCACACATTAATTTTTGACACAGCTATTGGTACATGTAGATACTGGATAAATGTTAGTGACCTGTAGTTCAGTGAAAAACAACTGACTTCTTTCAAAAGATTGACTTTAGAGAATTTTCACAGCCTGAGGCCTGAAATCTTTCTAATACTTTGATTTATTGCCTCCATTCATTAACTAAGCAACTGTTTATTGAACATCTATTTTGGGCAGGGTACTTTGGTAGCTTTTGGGGTTTTAGGAAAGACAGAGGAAGCAGAGGTCAAATTGCCAACATCTGTTGGATCATGGAAAAGCAAGAGTTCCAGAATAACATCTGGTTTATTGACTATGCCAAAGCCTTTGGCTTGTGGATCACAACAAACTGTGGAAAATTTTTAAAGAGATGGGACTACCAGACCACCTGACCTGCCTCCTGAGAAATCTGTATGCAGGTCAAGAAGCAACAGTTAGAACTGGACATGGAACAACAGACTGGTTCCAAATAGGAAAAGGAGTACGTCAAGGCTGTATGTTGTCACTCTGCTTGTTAACTTATATGCAGAGTACATCATGCGAAATGCCAGGCTGGAGGAAGCACAGACTGGAATCAAGATTGCCAGGAGAAATCAATTACCTCAGATATGCAGATGACACCATCCGTATGGCAGAAAGTGAAGAACTAAAGAGCCTCTTGATGACAGTGAAAGAGGAGAGTGAAAAAGTTAGCTTAAAACTAAGCATTCAGAAAACTAAGATCATGGCATCTATTCCCATCACTTCATGGCAAATAAATGGGGAAACAATGGAAACAGTGAGAGACTTTATTTTGGGGGGGGCTCCAAAATCACTGCAGGTGGTGACTGAAGCCATGAAATTAAAAGACACCTGCTCCTTGGATGAAAAACTATTCCAACCTATACAGTATTCAAAAGCAGAGACATTATTTTGCCAACAAAGGTCCGTGTAGTCAAAGCTATGGTTTTTCCAGTAGTCATGTATGGATGTGAGAGTTGGACTATAAAGAAAGCTGAGCACCGAAGAACTGATGCTTTTGAACTGTGGTGTTGGAGGAGACTCTTGAGAGTCCCTTGGACTGCAAGGAGCTCCAACCAGTCCATCCTAAAGGAGATCAGTCCTGAATATTCATTAGAAGGACTGATGCTGAAGCTGAAACCGCAGTACTTTGGCCGCTTGATGTGAAGAACTGATTTGAAAAGAGCCAGATGCTGGGAAAGTTTGAAGGCAGGAGGAGAAGGGGATGACTGAGGATAAAATGGTTGGATGGTATCACCAACTCGATGGACATGAATTTGAGTAATCTGTGGGAATTGGTGATGGACAGGGAATCCTGGCGTGCTGCAGTCCATGGTGTCGCAAAGAGTTGGACATGACTAAGCGACTGAACTGACTATCTAAGTCTACAAGTTTACTGTTCCATTTTGCTGCTTTATCTTTGTTACAGTCATTTGTTAATCACCTTTTAATTTGCATATGATTATTGTCAGGTAGAATAGAAAAATGAGTCCAAGATGGCAGAATCAGGCTGAGGGTAAAAATTAACAACAGCACAAAAGTCAATGAAAGAGGAGGTTAAGGAACAGAGTGGGAGTCTTCATCAAAAAAATATGCCCCAAACACACCCCCTTTCTCTGATTGGTCCTGCGTTTAACCAATCAGGTGGACACTGGTACAGGTCCCCTATTTGTGTAGGATGTAAATAGACCCCAGGGACAGAACAGTTATCGTATTTGCATAGGGCTGAACCAATTAGGCTTCAAGGGGAGGAGACTAAGTATACAAAGGGATGCCAGATGGGATGGGACTCCCGCCTGGATGGATCTGCCTTTGCCTCTGGGAAGTGAACCGCCTGCTTCCTGCTTGAGTTGTAACAAAGCTGTAACTAATTTGTCCTTATGAATGCTGCCTGCTTAATAAAATCCTGCCTGAGCTACAAGTGATTCGCCGTTAAAAAGTTATCTACTACAGTGAGACAGGAACCAATGGTGACTAAATGAACCAGACATGAGAATCAGTTATAGGAATTGATTGCTCATCTTTGAATTTTGCCTCCTGTCACCCAATACTGCTGTTGGTTAGCAGTGTTTCATTGTGTGCTCAACTCACACAGCATTTCTTGTAAAGACTGCTGTGTTGTGTTGTTTAGTTGATAAGTTATGTCCGACTCTTTGCAGCCCCAGGTACTGAAGCATACCAGGCTTCTCTGTCCTTCATCATCTTCTGGAACTTTCTCTTATTCGTGTCCATTGAGTCAGTGATGGTATCTAGCCATCTCACGCACTGCAGCCCCCTTCTCCTTTTGCCTTCAATCTTTCCCATCTTAAAGTCTTTTCCAAAGAGTTGGCTCTTCTCATCAGGTGGCCAAAGTATTGGAGTTTCAGCATCAGTCCTTCCAGAGACTATTCAGGGTTGATTTCTATTAGCATTGACTGGTTTGGTCTTATAGGCCAAGGGACTCTTAAGAGTCTTCTCCAGCACCAGTTTGAAAGCATTAATTCATCTGCTCTCCGCCTTCTTTATGGTCCCACTCTCACATCTGTATGGTTCAACTCTCACATCCATACCTGACTGTTGGAAAAACCCTACCTTTGACTACATGGGCCTCTGTCAACAAAGTGACGTCTTTGCTTTTTAACACACTGTCTAGGTTTGTCATAGCTTTCCTTCCAAGGAGCAAGTGTCTTCTAATTTAATGGCTGCAGTCACTGCCCACAGTTATTTTTAGTCAAAATAAAATCTGTCACTGTTCCCACTTTTTCTCCATTTGCCATGAAGTGATGGGCCAGATGCCATGATCTTAAGCTTTTTGAGTGTTGAATTTTTAAGACAGCTTTTTCACTCTCCTGTTTCACACTCATCAAGAGGCTCTTTAGTTCCTCTTCACTTGCTGCCATTGGAGTGGCATCATCTGCATATCTGAGGTTGATATTTCTCCCAGCAGTCTTCATTCCAGCTTGTGATTAATCCAGCCTGGCATTTTGCATGATGGACTGTGCATATAAGTTAATAAGCAGAGTGACAATATACAGCCTTGTCATACTACTTTCGCAATTTTGAACCAGTCCATTGTTCCCTATCATGTTCTAACTGTTATTTCTTGACCTGCATACAGGTTTCGTAGGAGGCAGGTAAGGTGGTCTAGTATTCCACCTCTGGTATTCCACGTCTTTAAGAATTTTAAATTTGTTGTGATCCACACGGGCAAAAGCTTTAACATAGTCAGTGAAGCAGAATAGATGTTTTTATGGAATTCCCTTGATTTCTCTTTGATCCAAAAATTTTGGCAAAATTTGACCTCTGGTTCCTCTGCCTTTTCTAAACCCAGTTTGTACATCTGGAACTTCTTGGTTCACATATTGCTTAAGCCTAGCTTGAAAAATACTGAGCATAGCCATAGTAGCATGAGAAATGAGTGCAGTTGTCCAGTAGTTTGAACATTTTTGGCATTACCTTTCTTTGATCCCAAAGAAAGAACACTAACCTTTTCCAGTCTTGTGATCACTGCTGAGTTTTCACAGTTGCTGACACATTGAGTGCAGCACTTTAACAGCATATTTTAGGATTTGAAATAGTTCAGCTGGAATGCCATCACCTCCACTAGCTTTGTTCTTGGTACTGCTTCCTAAGGCCCACTTGACTTCATACCTGTATGTCTGGCTGTAGGTGAGTGATCACATCATTGTGGTTATCTGGGTCATTAAGATCTTTTTTTGTACAGTTCTTCTGGTATTCTTGCCACTTTTTCTTAATATTTTCTGCTTCTGTTAAGTCCATGTGATTTCTGTCCTTTATTGTGCCTGCCTTTGCATGAAATATTTCCTTGATATTTCTAATTTTCTTAAAGAGAAATAGTCTTTCCTGTTCTGTTTTCCTCTATTTCTTTGCATTGTTCACTTAGGAAGGATTTTGTACGTCCTCTCGCTGTTCTTTGCTTCTTTGCATTCAGATAGGTATTTTTTTCCTTTTCTCCTTTGCTTTTCGCTTCTCTTCTTTTCTCAGCTACTTTTAAGGCCTCCTCAGACAACCATTTTGCCTTTTTGCATTTCTTTTTCTTGTGGATGGTTTTGATCATTGCCTCCTATATAAAGTTACAAACGTCTGTCCATAGTTCTTCAGGCACTCTATCAGATCTAATCCCTTGAATTTATTTGTCACTTCCACTGTATAATCGTAAGGGATTTGATTTAAGTCATACCTAAATGGCCTAGCGGTTTCCCCTACTTTCTTCAACTCAAAGTCTGAATTTTTCCATAAGGAGTTTGTGATCTGAGCCACAGTCAGCTCCTGGTCTTATTTTTGCTGACTGTATAGAACTTCTTCATCTTCAGCTGCAAAGAATATAGTCGATCTGATTTTGGTATTGACCTTCTGGTGATATCCATGTGTAGAGTTGTCTCTTGTGTTGTTGGAAGAGGGTGTTATGATCAGTGCGTTCTCTTGGCAAAACTCTGCTAGCCTTTGCCCTGCTTAACTTGGTACTCCAAGGCCAAACTTCCCTTTTACTTCACGTGTCTCTTGACTTCCTACTTTTACTTTCCTGTGCCTTAGTATGAAAAGGACATCTTTTTTTGGTGTTAACTTCTGGAAGGTCTTGTAGGTCTTCATATAGCTGTTCAACTTCAGCTTCTTCAGCATTAGTGTTTGGTCATAGACTTGGATTACTGTGATATCGAATGATTTGCTTTGGAAACAAACTGAGAGTATTGTGTTGTTTTCAAGATTTTACCCAAGTACTGCACTTCGTAATCACTGTTTAAGGAAACATTAGTGTCATTTGATTTTTTTCCTACCAGCTTTTGTAGCAGTGTATTTCTCCCATGTTCTGCCAAAGGTGAATTAGTTCTTGTGTCCTGTCTCCTCAGAGAGGCTTGTCATCCTTTATAATTTACATGGTTGTCTTGCAACCTCAGCTTCTTGATAGGTTCAGTAAAATTATGCTTTTGTTAGGATAGGAGCCTCTAATGTTTTTAATGTCCTTGTTCTCAGTCGCTTCAGTTGTGTCCAACTCTTTGAGACCCTATGGACTATAGCCAACAGGCTCCTATGTCCATGGGATTCTATAGGCAAGAATACTGGAGTGGGTTGCTATGCCCCCTTACATGGGATCTTCCTGATCCAGGGATTGAACCTGCTTCTCCTGCAAGGCAGATTCTTTACCACTGAGCCACCAGGGAAGCCTTAACATCCTTAGCTGAAGTGAGTGTTGTTTTTTTTTTTAATAGATAAAGTCCTTTCTTTTATAAAGTTTAGAGTGTTGCAAAAAATGTTAATATCAATTAGGTAATTAATGTGTATATTTTCTTAAAATATATGTTTTAGGGGTTTTGGCTGTATGTTAGTTCTTTGGACGTATACACTGAAATTAATTGAAATTGAATGAATCATATCTTGGGATGATAGAAATGTAATGAAAATATGTCAAAATTTTGGGGATGCATTATTTGTTGTTAATTACATAAAATCTTTTCTGCCCTAAAAATAATCAGTTGTTGTCTTGAGTTCCTTTAGGAGTGAAAGGCTGGACTCTGTTAGGAGTCTTCCTTCTATTTGTAATGGCCAGAGTAAAATGAAGTAAAGTGTAGCAGGTTAAAGATTTTTGTTCTCTGTTCTGTCTGTAGAAGAAAACGATGCTAAGCTAGAATGCTACGTAGAGCTAGAATATTCATGTGAGAATGTTCAAGTCTCTTTTTGTGTCTGTGCTTTTTATACCTTTATTATTTTTTAACTGAACATTGAAACACTTGAAGATTTTTTCTTACCCTTGGCTGTTCTAAAAATATGTTGTTTCTAATTGTTATCAATAAATACCTTATCAGTTAAACTGGGCAAATTTCACTGAGTTCAAAGTATTACTTTCCTTATGGTCTTGTATGTCTTGATATCTGGAAATCTAATTATCTTGAAAATAATGCAAAGTTTTTACCTTCCCGGAAGTGTCCTTCCTTCTAATAATAATGTTGAAAATGCGATCCTTGCCTTGCGTAACTGTCATGTAAAACACTGTGCTAGGATGCCTTTCTTGGTCTCACTTCTTTTCCTGACCAACTTTGGGACTGAGGAGACTTCTTTTTGCTTCTGGACACAGTTTACTTATGTAATAGGAAAATATTGGAATTCATGTCTCTAACTATTGAGCATTAATCATTATTAAGTAATAATAAGGCTTAGGGAAAAGTGTTTAATGTAGATGCATGGTAATAAGAATTGTTATGAGTGATTTTCTGAGAATCCAGTCAAAGATGGGAAAGTTTCCCTCATACTCTTGTTGAGATGTCACTGGAAAACAGTAATGATTGTTGCCTGGCTCTTGACTTTCAGTTGATTTTTTTATCGCACATTTAGCTACAAAATATGTATATATAATTAATTTTTTAAAATTAACCAACACAAACTTTTGGAATGACAGAGTAATGGTACTGCTGGGTACCTGTGGAACTGTTACTATGTCCTTACTATGTGGATAGGCCAGACAGATCCCTCCCTTCAGTTTCAAAAGATTTGCCATGATTACTGTAAGAGTGACAGCTGAGAGTCATGCGCTTTCACATTTCATTTGAGAGGATTTGGGTAAATTGATGTAGCATTTTTTTGTTTGTTTGCAGCATTTTCTGGTTTTCCTAAAATTACAAAAACACAGTAGAAAATAGTGTCTTATCGGACCAGGGAAGTCAGTTTGGAGAAATAGTTTTTCCCACTCCCATAGTGACATCTTTAGGGCTTTCTGGTGACTCAGACAGTTAAAGAATCTTCCTACAATGCAGGGTTCAATCCCTAGGTTCGATCCCTAGGTCAGGTTTCGATTCCTAGATGAGGAAGATCCCATGGAGAAGGGAATGGCTACTCCAGTATTCTTGCCTGGAGAATTCCATGGACTGAGGTGCCTGGCGGGCTGCAGTCCACAGGGTCACAAAGAGTTGGACACGACTGAGTAACACTTTCACTTCACTTTCAGTGACATCTTTAAAAATATTTTGGATGTCCTTGAAATTTATACACTGATGGTTTATGTTGTCTGCATAGTATTCACAAAGGTAAAATCAGTCTTTGTTCAGCAGAGATTATAATCTTCAAATGATTTTGTATGTTTCATTTTAGAAGTATGTAAATATTAATTAGAATTGTGGAATGTTAGAGCTGAAGTCCTGGCTAACACTCAGATCGGATCAAATCAGATCAGTCACTCAGTCGTGTCCGACTCTTTGCAACCCCATGAATCGCAGCACGCCAGGCCTCCCTGTCCATCACCAACTCCTGGAGTTCACTCAGACTCACGTCCATCGAGTCAGTGATGCCATCCAGCCATCTCATCCTCTGTCATCCCCTTCTCCTCTTGCCCCCAATCCCTCCCAGCATCAGAGTCTTTTCCAATGAGTCAACTCTTTGCATGAGGTGGCCAAAGTACTGGAGTTTCAGCTTTAGCATCATTCCTTCCAAAGAAATCCCAGGGCTGATCTCCTTTAGAATGGACTGGTTGGATCTCCTTGCAGTCCAAGGGACTCTCAAGAGTCTTCTCCAACACCACAGTTCAAAAGCATC
>NW_011494796.1:4976856-4996394 GCF_000754665.1 Bison bison bison | reverse complement strand
TTGGTCATAACTTTCCTTCCAAGGAGTAAGTGTCTTTTAATTTCATGGCTGCAGTCACCATCTGTAGTGATTTTGGAGCCCAGAAAAATAAAGTCTGACACTGTTTCCACTGTTTCTCCATCTATTTCCCATGAAGTGATGGGACCAGATGCCATGATCTTCATTTTCTGAATGTTGAGCTTTAAGCCAACTTTTTCACTCTCCACTTTCACTTTCATCAAGAGGTTTTTTAGTTCCTCTTCACTTTCTGCCATACGGGTGGTGTCATCTGCATATCTGACAATCCCGGCAATCTTGATTCCAGCTTGTGTTTCTTCCAGTCCAGCGTTTCTCATGATGTACTCTACATATAAGTTAAATAAACAGGGTGACAATATACAGCCTTGATGAACTCCTTTTCCTATTTGGAACCAGTCTGTTGTTCCATGTCCAGTTCTAACTGTTGCTTCCTGACCTGCATACAAATTTCTCAAGAGGCAGATCAGGAGGTCTGGTATTCCCATCTCTAAGAAGAATTTTATGCAAATTGCATTTATTCTTTAGAATGTCCATATGATACATACATATGTTATTATTATCCATAGTTTATAGTTTTGCATAGAGAAGTCAGGTGATATTTCCAAGGTCACACAAAGCCAGGTAGAAATATCAGTGGTTTCACATTAGATTTAGGATAAAGTTCATATCTCCTGCTTACATCTCCAGTTTGTCTTTTTTCATTATCCTACCTGTGGCACAACCATTTCATCTCCTTATATATAGTTTTGTTAAAGTTTCATATTGTCTTTCATACCATGTACTCTCTATCCCAGTAAATATGTTAATAAACTTGAAATCAAACAAACCAATTAAATGAAATAGTTGCTCCCTCCTCTTATTGTCATTGTTCAGTCGCTAATTCGTGTCCAACTCTTTGCGACCCCATAAACTGTAGCACACCAGGCTCTTCTGTTCTCCACTAGCTTACAGAGTTTGCTAAGTTCATGTTCACTGAGTCAGTGATGCTATCCAACCACCTCATTCTCTCCTGCCCCCTTCTCCTTTTGGCTTCAATCTTTCCCATCATCAGGTCTTTTCCAGTGAGTCGACTCTTAGCACTAGGTGGTCAAGATAATGGAGCTTCAGCTTCAGCGTTGGTCCTTCTGGTAAATCTTCAAAAGCACCACAATTCAAAAGCATCAATTCTTTGGTGCTCAGCCTTCTTTATGGTCCAGCTTTCACATCTGTACAGGACTCCTGGAAAAACCATAACATTGACAATACAGATTTTTGTTGGAAAAGTGATGTCTCTGATTTTCAGTACACTGTCTAGTGTCTTTTAATTTCGTGGCTGCAGTGACCAGCTGCAGTGATTTTGGAACCCAAGTAAATAAATCTGTCACTGCTTCCACTTTCCCCGCTTCTATTTTCTCCCTTTTACTGTGTTTGTAAATTTATATATTTATGTTTGTTTCGGAGAAGGCAATGGCACCCCACTCCAGTACTTTTGCCTAGAAAATCCCATGGACCAAGAAGCCTGGTGGGCTGCAATCTATGGGGTCTCGAAGAGTCGGACACGACTGAGCGACTTCACTTTCACTTTTCACTTTCATGCATTGGAGAAGGAAATGGCAACCCACTCCAGTATTCTTGCCTGGAGAATCCCAGAGACGGGGGAGCCTGGTGGGCTGCAGTCTATGGGGTCGCACAGAGTCGGACACAACTAAAGCGATGCAGCAGCAGCAGCAGCATGTTTTGGAACGTAGCACTATATTGACATTTATTCCCATGGCTCTCTTAAAGACAGAAAGTTTTTTTAGTTTTTATTTTAAACATTCATATTTGGTTTCTTAGTATTTAGCCTAGTGCCTAATACTCAATATTTGCTGGTTCTATGATATGTTACTCTGAACTTTGTAACTTTGAGACTGTTACTTCTAAACATGAGTTTCTCTTGTCCATAAAATGAATAGGATTAACATGTCTGTTCTTTTTTTCTCCTTTAAAATTCAATACTTGTAAGTTTTATTATGTTGATTTTATTTGTCAAGCTTTTGGTGTTAAGCCTGCTTTCATCATATTATGTTAATAAATAGTATATGTTACAATGATATTTAGTGAGGAAAATGAAGATGATCTCTATGAATTGATACAATAAGTGAAAAAGAAGATACAATAAGTGAGAAAAGTAAAGTTGCAAAAGAGGAGGCACATAGAATTACTTCCATGTTTGAAAGAAAATACCATGTCTGTATAACGTATCTATATTATCTTAGTTTTATAGAGAAGAAACACAGAAAAGGTAAACTAGTAAATGTTGAAATTGGTTACCTGTAAGAGGAGGGAAGGGGAAAGAGATAGGGATAAGTGGACAGTTGCTTTGATTCTAGGTTTCAGTATATTTTTGATGTGTATAAATTTGTTAATATTCTGCATATTAAAAAATTAAAAGGATACGGGGGAAAAAATCCTAGAACTGAATGTGCATAGAAGTGAACTCATTTGTGTATGTAGTAGGTGAATAGCTACCATCACTCAGAATAGGGGAAGCAACTGATCCAAATAATTTTTGAACATAGTACTTGACGATATCTCCTTATTCTATGTAAAAAAGAACCTATGGAGCTCTTCCAGTGATTTGGGGTTGGGGGGTGGCTGATAATATTATGTGAGTTGGTCTTCCCAGGTGGAGCCAGTGGTAAAAAATCTGCCTGCCAGTGCAGGAGACGTAAGAGATGTGGGTTTGATCCCTGGCTTGGGAAGATCCCTTGGAGTAGGAAATGACAGCCCACTTCAGTATTCTTGGAAAATTCCATAGACGGGAGCCTGGCTGACTACAGTCCACTACAGTTCATGGGGATGCAAAGAGTTGGACATGACTGAGCACACACATGCACACACAGAGTTTAAGTGGGACAGTTTAAAACTGCTTTGTGTGTATGGTAGGCAGTGCTTCTGTGCCAGGGGCTTCTGACGCCTTGAGGAAGACAACTTTTGGATATATTTTATTTTTTATTATTTATTTTTATTAGAATACAGTCACTTTACAGCACTGTATCAGTTTCTGCTGTACAGCGAAGGGAATCATCAGTACATACACATACATTTCCTCCCTTTTGGATTTTCTTCCTATTTGTGTCACCAGAGAGCACTGAATAGAGTTCCCTGGGCTGTAGAGGAGGTTCTTAGTAGTTATCTATTTTATATGTGAAAGTGAAAGTCACTCCGTTGTATCTGACTCTTTGTGACTCCATGGATTATACAGTCCATTGAATTCTCCAGGCCAGAGTACTGGAGTGGGTAGCCTTTTCCTTCTCCAGGGGATCTTCCCAACCCAGGGATTGAACCCAGGTCTCCCGCATTGCAGGCGGATTCTTTACCAGCTGAGCCACAAGAGAGGCCCGTTTTATACATAGTAGTGTATATGTCATTCCTAATCTCTTAGTTCATCCCACATCCCCCTCACCCTTCCCCTTGGTATCGATACATTTGTTCTGTATGTCTGTGCCTATTTCTGCTTTGCATATAAGATCATCTGTACCATTTTTCCAGATTCAACTTATATGAGTTAATATATGATAATTTTTTCTCTTTTTCTGTCTAACTTTACTCTGTATGACAGTCTCTAGGTTCATCCATGATTATGTTATTGTTTTAATGACTGATAATATTCCATTGTGTATATATGTACTGCATCTTTATCCATTCATCTGCTGATGGACATTTAGGTTGCTTCCATGTCATGTCTATTGTAAATAGTCCTGCAGTGAACATTGGGGTGCATGTATCATTTTAAATTATGGTTTCTCTAAATATATGCCCAGGAATGGGATTTTGGGGTCATATGGTAGTTTTATTTTAGTTTTTTGAGGAACTTTCATACTGTTCTCTATAGTGGCTGTATCAATTTACATTCCACCAACAGTGTAAGTGGGTTCCCTTCACTCTATACCTTCTTCAGCATTTATTATTTGTAGATGTTTTTAATGGGGGCCATTCTGACTGGTGTGAGGTCATACCTCATTCTAGTTTTGATTTTCATTTCTCTAATAATTTGTTATGTTAAGCATCGTTTCATGTGTTCATTGGCCATCTGCTGTATCTTCTTTGGAGAAATGTCTGTTTAGGTCTTCTGTCCATTTTTTGATTGGTTTGTTTGTTTCTTGATATTGAGCTGCATGAGCTGTTTGTATATTTTGGGGGATTAATCTTTTGTCTGTTGTTTCACTTGGAAATATTTTCTCCCATTCTGAGGGTTGTCTCTTTTGTCTTGTTTATGGTTTCCTTTGCCTTACAAAAGCTTTTAGGTTTAATTAGGTCCCATTTGTTTATTTTTGTTTTTATATTCATTGCTCCAGGAGATTGCTCAAAAAAGATCTTGCTGCATTTTATGTCAAAGAGTGTCCTGCCTGTATTTTCTTCCAAGAGTTTTATAGTGTCTGAGTTCCCTTTAGGCCTTTAATCCATTTTGAGTTTTATTTTTGTATATGTTGTTAGGGAATGCTCTAATTTCATTCTTCTACATGTAGCTGTCCAGTTTTTGCAGCACCACTTATTGAAGAGACTGTATCTTGTCCACTATATATTCTTGTCTCTCTGTCATAGATTAGGTGATCGTAGGTGTGTTGGTTCATCTCTGGGCTTTCTGTCCTATTCCATTGATTTGCATCTGTGTGTGTGTGTGTGCGCGCGCATGTGTCAGTACCACACTGTCTTGATTTCTGTAGCTTTGTAGTATAATCTGAAGTTGTGGAGCCTGATTCCTCCAGCTCTGTTTTTATTTCTCAGGATTGCTTTGACTGTTTGGAATCTTTTGTGTTTTGATACAAACTATAAAATTTTTTGTTCTGGTTTTTAAAAAAATGCCATTGGTAATTTGATAGGAATTGCACTGAATCTGGAGATTGCTTTGGATAGTATAGTCATTTTCACAATATTGATTCTTCCCATTATGAATATGGTATATTTCTCCAGCTGTTTGTGTCATCTTTGATTTCTTTCATCAGTATCTTATAGTTTTCTGTACAGGTCTTTTGACTCCTTAGGTAGGTTTGTTCCTATGTAATTTATTATTTTGGTTGTAGTGGTAAATGTGGAGAAGGCAATGGCACCCCACTCCAGTACTCTTGCCTGGAAAATCCCATGGACGGAGGAGCCTGGTAGGCTACAGTCTGTGGGGTTGCTAAGAGTCAGGCATGACTGGGCAACTTCACTTTCACTTTTCACTTTCCTGCATTGGAGAAGGAAATGGCAACCCACTCCAGTACTCTTGCCTGGAGAATCCCAGGGATGGGGGAGCCTGGTGGGCTGCCGTCTATGGGATCGCACAGAGTCGGACATGACTGAAGCAACTTAGCAGCAGCAGCAGCAGTGGTAGATGAGATTGTTTCCTGAATTTTTTTTTCTGATCTTTAGTTGTTAGTATATAGTAATGCAAGAGATTTCATGTATTGAATTTTGTATCCTTCAACTTTACTGAATTCATTGGTTGGCTCTAATAGTTTCTGGTGGCATCTTTAGGATTTTTTTTTTTAGGATTTTCATTGTATCGTACCATGTCATCTACAGACAGTGACAGTTTTACTTCTTTTCTAACATGGATTCCTTTTATTTCTTTTTCTTTGATTGCTGTGGCTAGGACTTCCAAAACTATGTTAAAGAATAGTGGTGAGTGGGCACTCTTGTTTTTTTCCTTTCAAAGAGAAGACACTTTCTGTTTTTCACCATTGAGAATAGTGTTTGCTTTGGGTTTGTCACTTTGTTGTTCAGTTGTTAAGTTATGCCTGACTCTGTGGTTTTTATTATGCTGAGATATGTTCCCTTTGTGCCCACTTTCTGGAGAGTTTTTTTTTTTTTTTAATTGTAAATGGATATTGAATTTTGTCAAAAGCTTTTTCTGCATCTGTTGAGATGATCATATGGTTTTTATTCAGTTTTTTAATAGGGTGTCTTACATTGGTTGATTTGTATATATTAAAGAATCTTTGCATCCCTGGGATAAATACCACTTGATCATGGTGTATAATCCTTTTAAGGTGGTGTTGGATTCAGTTTGCTAGTATTTTGTTGAGGATTTTTTGTCTTTGTTTACCAGTGATACTGACCTGTAATTCTGATTTTGGTATTAGAGGATGGTGGCCTCATAGAATGAGCTTGGAGTGTTGCTCCCTCTGTAATTTTTTTTTTTTAGAAGGATTTGAGAAAGATAGGTCTTAGCTCTTCTGTAAATTGATAGAATTCAGCCATGAAGCCACCTGGCCCTGGACTTCTGTTTGTTGGAAGATTTTAAATCGTAGTTTCAATTTTATTACCTGTGACTGTGCTGTTTATATTTTCTATTTCTTTCAGGTTCAGTCTTGAAGATTTTGTTTTTCTAAGAATTTGTTCATTTCTTCCAGGTTGTCCATTTTATCAGCATATAGTTGCTTGTAGTAGAATGTTTGTATTTCTGCAGTGTCAGTTGTAACTTCTTTTTTGTTTCTAACTTTATTGATTTGGGTCCTCTCCCTTTTTTTTCTTGTTGAGGCTGGCTAAGGGCTTATCAATTTTGTTTATCCTCTCAAAACACCAACTATTGTTTCCTTCATTTCTATTTCATGTATTTCTGTTCTGATTTTATGATTTCTTTTCTTTTACTAACTTTGGCTTTTGTTTTTCTCTCTCTAGTTGCCTTGGGTATAAGATACAATGTTCATTTGAGATTTTTCTTGTTTCCTGAGGTAGGATTTTATTGCTTTAAACTTCTCTCTTTGAAGTGCTTCTGTGGCTTTCTACAGGTTTTAGGTCATTGTGTTTTCATTGTCATTTGTTTCTAGATTTTTTTTTTTTATTTCCTCTTTGATTTCTTCATTGATCTCTTGGTTATTTAGTAGCATGTTGTCTAGTCTCCATGTGTTTGGTGGTTTTTTTTTTTTTTGGCAGTTTTTTTTTTTCATGTAACTGATTTCTGATCTCATAGTGTTGTTTTCAGAAAAGATGCTTGATATTATTCCATTTCTTAAATTTTCCGCAGCTTGATTTATGACCCAAGATGTGATCTGTCATGGAGAATGTTCCATATGCACTTGAGAAGAAAATGTATTTTGCTGCTTTGAAATGCAATATTCTATCATAAGTGTCAGTTAAGTGTGTGGAATAACTGTCAGTTAGGGCTTGTATTTCCTTATTAATTTTCTGTCTGTATGATCTGTCCTTTGGTGTAAGTGGAGTGTTAACGTCCCCCACAATTTTTGTGTTACAGTCAGTTTCACCTTTTATAGCTGTTAGCATTTGTCTGTTGTATTGAGGTGGCTCTTGTGTTGGATGCATAAATATTTACAGTATGTCTTCGTGAATTTATCCCTTGATCATTATATACTGTCCTTACGTGTCTCTTGTAATACTCTTTATTTAAAGTCTATTTTGTCTAATATGAATATTGCTACTTTAGTGTTTTTTTTATTACCATTTGCATAATCTGTTTCCATCCCCTCACTTTCAGTTTGTATGTGTCCCTAGGTCGGAAGTGGGTCTCTTGTAGATGGCATGTATATAAGGTCTTGTTTTTGTATCCATTCAGCCAGTCTGTATCTTTTGGTTGAAGCAATTACTGCATTACATTTAAGGTAAGTATCAATATGTGTGTTCTTATTACCATTTTCTAAATGTTTTGGGTTTGTTTTGGTAGGTCTTTTTCTAGCTTTGTGTTTCTTTTTTAGAGTAGTTCCTTTTACATTTGTTGTAAATCTGGTTTGGTGGTAATGAGTTCTTTTAGCTTTTTCTTGTCTGTAAAGGTTTTGATTTCTTCACTGAACTTGAATGAGATCCTTGCTGGATAGAATAATATTGGTGGTAGCTCTTTCATTTTCATCAGTTTAAATGTATCCTTCCACTCCCTTATGGCCTGCAGAGTTTCCACTGAAAAATCAGCTAATAACCTTATGGGAATTCCCTTGTATGTTATTTGTTGCTTTTCTGTTGCTGCTTTCAGTTTTTTTTTCTTTGTATGTTGTTCTTGTTAGTTTGATTAATAGGTGTCTTGGTGTGTTTCTCCTTGGGTTTATCCTGTATGGGACTCTGAGCTTCCTAGATTTAGGTGACATTTTCCTTTCCCATATTAGGGAAGTTTTCGACTATAGTCTCTTCAAATATTTTCTCAGGCTGTTTCTCTTTCTGTTTAATGTTGGTGCATTTAATGTTGTCCCAGAGGTCTGTGAGAATATCCTCATTTCTCTTCATTCTTTACTCTGCTCCATGGCAGTTATCGCTGCCATTCTGTCTTTCAGCTCCCTTATCTGTTCTTCTGCTTCGTTTATTCTGCTATTGGTTCCTTCCAGTGTTTTCCACGTCATTTGTTTTGTTGTTCGTCATTGGTTGGTTGTTCTCTACTTCTTCTAAGTCCTTGTTAAAGATTTCTTGTATCTTTTCTATCCATGCCTTCATTCTGCTGTTGAGATCTTTGATCATCTTTACTCTCTTTACACTTAATTCTTTTTTGGGTAGATTGCCTAACTTCTCTTAATTTATTTGATTTTGTGTGTTTTTACCTTGCTCCTTTGTCTGCAACCTCCTTCTCTGTTGTCTCATTTTGTCTAACTTGTGGTCTGTCCTTTTCACAGGGGCTTCAGGGCCATAGTTCCTCCTGCTTCTGTTGTTTTGCTCCCTGGTCAGTGAGGTTTGTCCAGGGGCTTGTGGAGGCTTCCTTGTGAAAGGGACTGGTGGATGGAGCTGTGTCTTTCCCCTCTGATGAACAGAGCTGCGTCAAGTTTTGGGGTGTGTGTTTTGGGGTGTCTCTGAGTTTAGTACCACTTGAAGCAGCCTTCCGGCTAATGGATGGGGCTTTGTTCCTGTCTTGCTGGTTGTTTGGCATGAGGTGTCAGGCACTGTCACCTCTAGGCAGTTAGGTGGAGACATGTCTTGGAGTCGAGATGGATACCTATGGGAGAGCTCATGCTGATTAATATTTTATGTACCTGGGAATTCTCTGGCAGTCCACTATCCTGGACTTGGTGGTGCTCCCACTCTGGAGGTCCAGGCCCAACCCCTGACTTGGGAATTAAGAACCCACAAGCCGTGCAGCACAGCCAGAGAAAAAAGAAAATGAAGGAAAAGAACACAGACAAGGAAAACCCAAGACTGATAACAAAGCAAACAGAAACAAATAAGAACAACACTAAAAAAGAAAACAAACAGACCAAACCCAACAGAAATGATGGAAAAAAAAAAAAAAACAGAAACAAGGAAACAGACAAAAAATAAAAAGCCCCTAACAAACAAAATAACTTAAAAATGAGACTAGTCAATATATACTAACCTAACAAAAATAAAGAATAAAAAATAACACAGAAACAGAAGTAAGCTAAAAGTGAAGAAAACAGCAGAGAGAATAAAAAAAGAGAAAAGGAAAGCACAAAATGAGAAAAAATTAAAAATATAAAAGAAAAAATATACTAGAAGAAATAATAAAAACAACAGCTGAACAATAATAAATAATAGCAATTAGAATCTTTTTCCTGGGGCCTCTGCTATCAGTGTATTTGCTCCAACAGTGAACCACAGTACACTGGAGGCCATCCAATAACTCTGTGTAGGTCTCTGGACCTGCTGTGGGTGCTCACTGTGATCTTGTTTAACTCCCACATGTACTTGCTCCCAAGTTTACTGCCACCAAAGTTAGACTGGTCTGAGTTGTGGGAACACGCGTCTATTCAGGTGTTTCACAGAGGCAGGATATAGCAAGCAGGATCACAAGGATTTAATCTGCAGCTTGTGTAGCTGCATGGAGAGATTTCCTTTCGTTTTCATTAGTCTTTGGGACTTAGCTTTGGTTTTGGCCCCACCTGTGCATGTGCACCACTCTCAGGCATCTGTTCATTGATAATATATTTATAGAAAAAGTAAGAAATCAAGTGAGAGTATCTACTGAACCTAAGGAGAAAATTTCAAGCTATATATACATAAATGTATATGTGTGTGTGTATACACCCTATATAATATTAGGCACTATATTACTATATATTGTAACATGTTACTAGTATATATTTCATGTTTATTTGCTTTTTATAAGGTATAACCTTAGATACAAATTTGACATTCAGTTATTGAAAATTATTAATACTGTTTTTCATCTAATTTTTTCTCTTGATTTCTGCTGTATATGTAGTAAAAGTATAAATACGTTTCAGGGGACGTAAATATGTGAAATAGCAGACACAGTAAATTACTCATTTCTAATCATAAATATTATGTATAACATGTTATACCATGCTTAGAGATATATTTGTCAGAAGTAATAATAAGTCATTTCCCTCAAATATTTGCAAATACAGTATTCTAGCCTTGTGTGGTACATATAGCATATATAATTTCAATTTTTGTTATAAAAAGTTACTTTTACTTAGAAATTGTCATGTACCAAAGGTTGCATAGCTAGTTTAGTGACATTGTTTGGGTCTAGGGCCCGCGTTTTCTCACTTCACTTGTAATAGACCTTCTCAGTCAAATAACGCCTCAAAATTCCAAGCAAGTTATGAACAAAGAACAACTGGAAATTGCATAAGATGCTCATGTAGAAGGAACATTTCAGTAATGTTTAAAGTTCATGCTTGCTATCTTTCAGACTTATAATTTTCTTTTAATTTTAAAAGTGGCCATTAGTTTTTGTTGTAATTTTTTTCTTTATCACAATAATGTTTATTTTATAAAAAATGAAAATAATCTTTAAAAAATGTCAACAGGTTATTTATTGGTTTCCTTAACATGAGTATACAGTACCTCTTTTATACTATACCTACAGAATTTAAAAAATGATACTAGAATTATATATTTTCTGCCCACAACAATATATTGTGGCATTTGCTGTAAAATGTTCAACCTTTTTAATGGCTGTGGCATTTTATTATATAAACAGGTCATTCCTATATGCTTGCATATATCTTCCCTCCACATTTTCACTACTTTGGTTGCATTGGGATGAACATCCATATATGTATATATTTTTTGTCTTTGTCTTACTATTTCCTTAGAATAAATTCTTAAAAGTAGAATGGTTTTTTCAAGCGAGGCTGAAAATCTGATTTCTTTTTGAAAATTTTTTTTTAATATTGGCCAACTTGTTTAAAGCCTTATGTCTTGAGGATCATTTTGGACTATTCATTTGCAACAATAATAATAAATCTTCCTTGGGGCTTTCACTCTCCCTGTTCACTTTACATTTTATCCTTAGGTGAGCACATTGTTTCCCACATGACTCCCCAAAGTGTATTTTTTGCTCTAAGGTCTGGGTCTTATATCTAGCTTCCTTTTTGACATTTTCAATATATGATACATGAATGTCTCAAGTTTATTATATCCAAAATTGAATTTTTACATTCCCTTCTTTTAACAAAGAAATGAGTCATTAGAGATTTTCTCTTGATAGATACCTGTTTATTTATTAAAAACATTCAGTTGTTGATTGTACATAGTTACTTTTATTACAAAGTTTATTTTAGTAACTTCTGGAAAAAATTAATAAATAATTGATTTACCAGAATCACCAAAATGGGATGTTATGATGAAGTCAAAAGTTGGTATCACGAAAGGCCAGGTTTAGAAAGTAAAGATTACCTTCTGTTTCAAGTCCACACTCTTAAAATATTTATTTACTTAAGCAACAAATTTCTTTAAAATAGTAAATTGATTTTAAAAGACTGAACATGTTTAATCAGTGTTAGTATGAATTGGTCTGAATCTGAGTGCCAGAGTCCGTGATATCTCTTAAATTAGGACGGCAGAGCCCATGCTGGGAATTTTTTAAAAAATCTTTAAAAAAATTGTTACTGAGGTTTATTTGATTTAAAGTATTATATAATTTTCATGTGTATAGTACAATGATTCACAGTTTTTAAAGATTATATTCGAAGTTACCTATGGGGAATCTTTTTAAGAATGTAGTTCTGATTTTAACAAAAATGACTTAGGTTGGTGTAAATCCTTTTGGAGGAGGTCACCATTACTTTTACAGGGAGGTAGCACAGCTCCACCCATCAGCAGAAAATTGGATTAAAGATTTACTGAGCATGGCCCTGCCCAGCAGAGCAAGTCCCAGTTTTCCCCACAGCCAGTCCCTCCCATCAAGAAGTTTCCACAAGCCTCTTACCCTCATCCATCAGAGGACAGACAAAATGAAAACCACAATCACAGAAAACTAACCAAATTGATTACATGGATCACAGCTTTGTGTAACTCAATGAAATATGAGCCATACCGTGTAGGGTCAACCGAAGATGGTCAGGTCATGGCAAAGAGTTCTGACCAAATGTGGTGTACTGGAGGATGGAATGGCAACCACTTCAGCATTCTTGCCTTGAGAACCCCATGAGCAGTATAAAAAGCCAAAAAGATACGACTATATTGAATGATGAACCCCCCCTGTCGGTAGGGGTCCAATATGGTACTGGAGAAGTAGCTCCTAAAGGAATGAAGAGGCTGAGCCAAAGCAAAAACAGTGCCCAGTTGTGGATGTGACTGATGGTGAAAGTAAATTCCAGAGCTGTAAAGAACAGTATTGCATAGGAACCTGTAATGTTAGATTTGTGGCTCAAGTTAAATTGGAAGTGGTCAAACAGGAGATGGCAAGAGTGAACGTAACACAGTATTTACCATTTTAACTATTCATAAGTTTTCAGTCCAGTGGCATTGCTAAGCAGTGATCACCACAGTCCATCTCCAGAACCCTTTTATCATCCGGTACTGACACTGTATCTATTAAACACTAACACCTCATTCGTTCTTCTGTTCCTTATCCCTTCTGTCTCTGAATTTGACTACTCTGGGAATATCATATAAGTGGAATTAAACAGTATTTGTCTGTCTGCAGCTGGCTTATTTCACTTAGCGTAATATTTTCAAGGTTCATCCTTGTTATAGTATGTGATAGGATTTCCTTTTTTAAGGCTGAAAAGGATTCCCGTGTGTGTGTGTGTGTGTGTGTGTGTATACAGACACCACATTAAGCTGCTTTGTTCATCTTCCAGTAGACATTTCGGTTGTTTCTATCTTTTGACTATTGTGAATAATGCTCCTGAGAACATTGGTGTGCAGATATGTTATTCGAGTCCTTGCTTTCAATTCTGTTGTGTGTATACCTCAAAGTAGGATTGTTGGATCAGTAGTGATTCTATATTACATTTTTTAGTAAGAGCCATACAGTTTTTCACAGCAACTGTACCATTTCAGATTCCCCAAAACAATGCATAAGGGTTCCAATTTTTCCACATCTACCTTAACACTGGTCCTCTGTTTTTTATTTTTTGTTTGTGTGATAAAATAGCTATCCAAATGGGTGCGAAGTGTTATCTCATGATATGCATTTGCCAAAAGATCAGTGATGTTGAACATCTTTTCATGTGCTTATTGGCCTTTTGTGTATCTTTTTTAAAGAACTGTCTACTCAAGTCCTTTGCCTGTTTTTAAAATGGGCTCTTTTTTTGTGTGGAGTTTTAAGGATTCTTTATGTATTCTAGATATTAATCTCATATCAGATATGTAATATAAAATTATTTCCTCCCATTCTGTGGGTTGCTGTTTTTATTCTGTTGATAGCATCCACTGACACCTTTTGACATTTGACCATGCATGCATGGATTTATTTATGAGCTTTTTGTTCTGTTCCTTTGGTCTGTATGTCCTTATGCCAGTACTATAGTCTTGATTATTGTAGCTTTGTGGAAAATTTGATGTTAGCCAGTATGACTTCCAATTTCTTCCTTTTCAATATTGTTTTGGCTGTTTCTTGATACTACATATGAATTTTTGGAATGTTTTTCCTATTTCTGCAAAAAAATCATTGGGGTTTTGATAGGGGTTGCGTTGAATTTGTAGATCACTTTGGGTATTATTGGTATGTTAACAAAATTAAGTCTTTCAATCTGTGAATGTGGGATTTTTTTTTATTGTGTCTGTTTTCTTTGTTTTATCAGTCTTTTTTAGTTTTCAGTGTGTACTTCCTTGACTAAGTTTATTCCTGAATATTTTATTCTTTTTGATGCTATTGTGCATGGAATGATTTTTATTTCAAACTGTTTAGTGTTAGTGTATAGAAATGCAGCTGATTTTTGTGTCTTGATTCGTATTGTACTTTTTTGATGAATTTATTGAGCAAGGTTTTTTGTGTAATCTTTTGGGAACTCTACATATATGATCATGTCATCTTCAAACAGATAATTAGGCTTTTTTCTTTCCAGTTTGGATGCTTTTTATTTGTTTTTCTTGATGTTTTGCTCTGGCTGGAACTTCTACTACATTATTGAATAGAAGTAGCAAAATTCGTTATCCTTGTCCTCTTCCTGAACTTAGAGGAAAAACTTTCAGCCCTACACCATTGAGTATGGTGTAAGCTGTTGGAGCTTTCTCTTATATATTTTTATTATGTTGAGGTAGTTTCTTTCTATTCCTAGTAGGATTTTTTTTTTATCACAAAATAGATAGTGTGTTTTGTCAAATCCTTTTTCTGCATCAATTGAGATGATTATGTGATTTTTCTCCTTAATTTTTTTAATGTGGCATATCACATTGATTAATTGTAGTATGTTGAACTATTCTTGAATTCAAGCAATAGATCCCACTTCGTCTTGGTGTTCAATCCTTTTACTATGCTGCTGAATTTAGTTTCCTGGCATTTTGTTCAGGGTTTTTGCATCAGTGTTCATAGGGATATGGATCTATACTTTCCTTATAGTGTCTTTGGTTTATTATCAGGCAGAGCTGACCTTAGGAAATGTTTCTTCCTCTTCAGTTTTCAGGAAGAGTCTGAGAAGGATTGGTGTTGGTTCTTCTTTAAATCTTTGGTAGAGCCCACCAGTGAAGCCATCAGGTTGAGTACTTTTCTTTATTAGGAGATTTTTGATTACTTATTTGGCCTTCTTACTAGTTGTAGGTCTATTCAGCTTTTCTTTCTTTCTTCTATTTAGGTTTTGTGTTTCTAGGAATTTGTGGATTTTATCTGGTTTATTCCATTTGTTGGTATACTTTTGTTACAGTAGTCTGCTACTGTCATATTTATTTCTGGCAATATTGTCTCCACTTTCATTTCTGATATTTTATTTGAGTCTTCTCTCAAAACCCATCTAGCTAAAGGTTTGTCCCTTTTTGTAACCTTTTTTCAAAACCAATTTTTGGTTTTGTTGAGTTTTTTTTTACTCTTCTTTTTCTATTCACTTTCTCTGTTCTGATGTTTACAATTTCTTTTCTTCTATTAGCCTTGAGTTTTCTTTTCAGAACAATTTGGGGGCACACTGCCTTAATTACTTTAGCTTTATAATAAGCCTGGTGAATCAGTGGTCCCTGACCTTCTTGACACCACAGACTGGTTTTGTGGAAGACAGTTTTTCCACAGACCAGGGGGTGGGAGTTGGTTTGGGGATTATTCCGTTTCATTGCATTTACTGTGTACTTTATTTCATTATTACATTATAACATGTAATGAAGTAATTATATAGATCACCATAATGCAGAAGCAGTGGGAGCCCTGAGCTTGGTTTCTTGCAACTAGACAGTCCCTTCTTGGGGTGATGGTATATTCAGTTTCTATAGTCTCATTTTGATAGCTGTCACTGCAGAAAACCCCGCTTTACAAAGAGAGGATGTTGGAAATGGAAGCAGGCTTTTCAGTACTTTTGTGGCAGTCTCAGGATATGCTGCCTTGACTTTAATCCTGAATGTATGGCGATCTGAAGTTGTCTCAAACATACTTTAAAGGCCGCTGTTATTTGCAGCATCAAGCAGTTGATGCTCTTCTAGCACAGACACAGTCGATTCACCTGGCTTATTCACAAATGGGTCTTGGATCCGTTCCTTCCCAGTTCAGAGGTCTTTTGTGGTTGGGAAGTAATGCTGACTCTTTTGAAAGCTGACACAGGTGATCATGCACCAGCTGGCAGAAAGAAGACCCTGACTCAGTCTCTTTCAAAATCTCTGCTAATATTTGAAATATGTCAGAAACCCCAATGTTCACTCATTGACCCATAATTCCAGTTTGACTTTGAACACAGCCATTTTTTCTGCTGACTTGAACAGTCGTCTTTCTCCCCTGAAGTGACAGATTGAGTTCACTGAGCAGGTTTAATATGTCACACGAGTAAGCAAGGTTTGCGACCCATTCTGTGTCACTGAAATGTGTTGCTAGTGGTGACTATTTTTCCAAAAGAAATCTCTAGAGCAGCTCTTGTAACTCGAGAACTCTAGCCAGTAATCTACCTTTAGAAAGCTATCTGAGTATAAGAGAAGACATATGTGCTCTGTATTCATCTCCTCACACAGTTACGTGAACAGAGGTGAGTTAAGGCCATGTACTTTAATGTGGTTGATAATTTTAATCACATCCTACAAAACACTGTTAAGTTCAGGTGGCATTTTCTGGCTAGCCAGCATTTCTCTATGGATGACATAGTGTGTAGACTCACATTTGAAAGCAACCTCTTTGACCTGACTAGTGAAACCATAAAGCCGTCCATTCATGGCAGCTGCTCCATACATATAAATACTGACAAAAAATGACCAGTTCTGTTTCCCTGATATGTAGTCATTCGAAGACTTGCAGCTGTGGTGTTGGTTGGCAACAAAAGTGCACATAATATATCCTCTTGCATATCCTCCTGAAAAATGTATTGCATGAAAACAAGCATTATTGTCTTGCTGTCAACACTAGTAGACTTGTCAACCTCAGTTGAGTACCACGTGACTCATTAACCATCCCTGACAACTGTGCCTCAGTATTCTTTGCTGTTTCATCAGTTTGTCTAGTTTTGGTGCTAGTCAAAAAAAAAAAGAACACATTTTACCTTTTAAACTGCAGCCTCTGCTGAAAATTCACAATGAATGTCCTCATCAGCAGGCAGGATCAACTCTTCACCATTAGTAAGGGGCTTCTTAGCTTTAGCAATGAGATAAACCATTAAGAATGATGCTCTTAGTGCAGACACATTTGAAGAAGTGGTGGCCTTCAATGATTGTTCCTGTTCTTTGTGTTCACAGTTTTTTTTTTGAAAAATTCTAAAAACTTGTCTTAATGCAGGGTGCTTGGTCTCCAGGAGGCAGAGCAGTTTGGAATGTTTCATGGCTTTGTTGTGTAGCCAGTTGCCACATACTATGCAAAGCAGGCTTGGAGAATGTGAATCACCTGTTGCAATGAAACCGTAATTTAAATAGGACTCGGTATTTCCTTTTAAATGCAGTTTTCATTTTGTTAACAGTCTTAGAATCTTCTGCTGTCTCATCACTAGATCTTTCCCCCTTTGCAAAGAGGCCTTCCAGTGATTTTTTTCTTTTTTACTCATTTTGGCTAGGATTAGCTAGTGGGCTTACCAAAACTATGACTGAGACAAGTGTGCAGTGCAGGAAAGAGATGCAGATGGAAGAGGTAGATAAAATAATGGGCAGGCCATGCACAGAGTAAAATAATATTGGATTCTGCCTTAAAGCCTGGCCCCAGATGCAGCTGTACAAGGAAGTACATCAACTCACTTGCCACTATATAGCCTGCCACCAGGTGCAGCTTGACTGTCACTTGCCACTCACTGATTGGGTTTTGATATGAATCTGCAAGAAGTTGATTTATTATGACTCTGCAGTCAAACCTCTCTGCTAATAATCTGCGTTTGCAGTCCCTCCGCAGTGCCTCAGCTCCACCTCAGATCATCAGGCTTTAGATTCTCATAAGGAGTGCACAGCCTAAGTCCCTTGTATGCACAGTTCACAGTAGGGTTTGCTCTCCTATGAGAAGCTAATGCTGCTTCCGATCTGACAGGAGGTAGAGCTCAGGTGGTAATGCGAGCAGTGAAGAGTGGCCGTGAATACAGATGAAGCTTCACTGGCTTCCTGTCCACTCACCTCCTGTTGTGCGGCCCAGTTCTTAACAGGCCACAGACTAGTAGCAGTCTGTGACCCAGGGGTTGGGGACCACTGTGGTAAATGATGATATGTGAGTCTTTAAGCTTTATCCTTCAAGGTAGCCTTCACTATTCTTATAACTTTGTATTTCCAAGTGAATTTTAAATTAATATTGTCAGTTTCTGCGTATGGTAAAAGAAAACCTGCTGGTGTTTTGACTGGGATTGCGTGGAGTCTTAATTTGGGGAGAATTGACATCTTTACAGAATTGGAACTTCTGACAATCAGCAAACATTAATTTGTCATTTAATGTATTTTAAATCTTTCTCAAGACCAAAATGTTTTGTTTGTTTTCTGTGTTTTGTTTTAGGTAAGTGAAATAATAGCATCTTTTATTTTTTTGCCACTGGGAACTCTTCAGTATAGAAGAAAAAATTGACGTTGAAGGAAAGAAAAGAAGAATTGTTTGAGCCAAGATTTTAAAAAGAAGGAAGGCAGAGTATATGAGATAGATTCTGGTGGGTTGATAACTGTGATAGCAGGGATTTGAAGAGTTTCTGTTCTGATTGCGCTTTTTGTTGTTGTTCCTGTCAATAGAGTAGGTAGCAAAGTCATCACCTGTGTGAAGGTTAAGGATGAGTGTTGTAGATGTGAGGACATATAATATGGTATTAAATAATCAGCTAGGAAATTGGGAAATAGAAGATTGCTAGGCAGTATGAAGGGAATATTTAAGGTTTGAGGTTCGTGATCTTCATGAGTTTAGTCAGAGTAATTATAATTAGCATGGTTGGTTGTTTTTCAGCCATATTCAGCTACATGGGAGTAAGCTGTCCTTGCCAGGGGTGAGTTTTTCCCCAGGAAATATGGGCATAGGAGGGATAGCCTGAGCCAAAGGAGTAAGAATGTATGAAAATTAAACTGGGTAAGGAGCTATATCCACATAAAGTGGATGAGGGACAGTAAAATGTGACAAGCTTAATAAATTGTAGGACCTACTGGGATCAAAAGATTGTTGGAATTAGGTTATTCGAGTGTGTGAGCTGGACATAACAGCAGGTAGTGGTTAGAGTTATACATGCTAATTTAATTTCATGCTAATACATAATTTACTGTACTGTCACATTTTTTATTGTTTGTATGAATTTTCATGTGATAAATGTATGTTATAGGACAGTCTAGTTTCTTTATGTAACACTTTTGGGACCAGATAGGTTTTGTATTGCTTCCTTTATTCCTCTATTACTCTTTTCAGAAGTTTATCAATTAATACCAGTTTTTTAAATAACTTTTCGCTTTGTCGCTCTCTGTTGTATGTTTATTTTCTGTTTCGTTACTTTTTGCTCTTACCTTTCAGTTCAGTTCAGTTCAGTCGCTCAGTCATGTCCGACTCATTGCGACCCCATGAATTGCAGCACGTCAGGCCTCCCTGTCAATCACCAACTCCCTGAGTTCACTCAAACTCACGTCCATCGAGTCAGTGATGCCATCCAGCCATCTCAGTCTCTGTCATCCCCTTCTCCTCCTGCCCCCAATCCCTCCCAGCATCAGGGTCTTTTCTAATGAGTCAACTCTTTGCACGAGGTGGCCAAAGTATTGGAGTTTCAGCTTCAGCATCAGTCCTTCCAATGAACACCCAGGACTGATCTCCTTTAGAATGGACTGGTTGGATCTCCTTGCTGTCCAAGGGACTCTCAGGAGTCTTCTCCCAG
>NW_011494796.1:4919099-4976456 GCF_000754665.1 Bison bison bison | reverse complement strand
TCTCCTCTTTCACTTTCAAGAGGCTCTTTAGTTCCTCTTTACTTTCTGCCATAAGGGTGGTGTTATCTGCGTATCTGAGGTTATTGGTATTTCTCCCAGCAATCTTGATTCCAGCTTGTACTTCTTCCAGCCCAGCGTTTCTCATGGTGTACTCTGCATAGAAGTTAAAGAAGCAGGGTGACAGTGTACAGCCTTGACGTACTCCTTTTCCTATTTGGAACCAGTCTGTTGTTCTATGTCCAGTTCTAACTGTTGCTTCCTGACCTGCATATAGGTTTCTCAAGAGGCAGGTCAGGTGGTCTGGTATTTCCAGCTGTTTCAGAATTTTCCACACAGTCAAAGGCTTTGGCATAGTCAATAAAGCAGAAATAGATGTTTTTCTGGAACTCTCTTGCTTTTTTTGATGATCCAGCTCTTACCTTTACTTTATCATTTATTCTGTTTTGGAGTTCAGTTTTTGGTTTTTTTTGGTACCTCTTTCAGATGGTTACTTAGAACAGTAGTTTTTGGCCTTTCTACTGAATATATATTTTAAAGCTAAAAATTTTCTTCTTAAGAACAGTTTCAGCTATGTCCTATACATTTTGATAGGAAGTATTTTAAAAACATTCCATTAAAAATTTGTTTTAGCTCTCCCTATGATTTCTCCTTTTACTCATGGGCTGTTTAGAGTTTTATTATTTAATGTTCATATATATAAGGATTTTCTTATATTGTTATCAATTCATGGCTTAATTTGTCTGAGATTACAGACATGCCTGTCCTTTGAAATTTGTTAACACCTAGTTTTGCTCCAGTTTGTGGTCACTTTTGGTAAACGCTTTTTATGCATTTACCAAGAATGTTATTTTCTGCATTTGTTAGGTATAGTTTCTATATGTCAGGTTGTTCATTATAAAGTGCAAATTTTTTCCTGTGTCTTCTGGTCTGCTTGTTCTTGTTTTGGTATGTTTGTTCCTTAAATTACTGAGAAAGCTGTGTTAAAATGCACTTGTTAGAATTGTGGACTTCACGTAGTTCTATTCATGTTGGCTTTATATAACATATCCTTGTTTATTAGTTTATTTAGGAAAAAATGGTTTTTACATCTATAAAATTTAATGCAATATTTTAACAAATTAGTCTATGAGGAAGGACACAAATTACCCTCCAAATGAAATTTCTAAAATATTAGAAGCACTTGTAGACATTTTGAAGCATCTGCTGAGTGTCTCCAAAAGGAGAAGGGGATGACAGAGATGAGATGGTTGGATAGCATCACCAACTCAATGGACATGAGTTTGAGCCAACTCTGGGAGATAGTGAAGGATAGGGAAGCCTGGTGTGTTGCGGTCCATGGGGTCACAGAGTCAGACACGACTTAGCAGCTGAACAACAACAAAACAAAAGGATTGTGCATCTCTAATGTTGCTGGCAGTAAGAAAGATAGTATGGCAGAATTAAGTCAGGCTCAGGATGGTGAGTCTTTGAGCTGTTATCTGCTGTGTGTGTTTATCTTGAATAAATTTCTAGTTGCCTTGCATATTTGGCCCTTGATTTTGCATAGATTTGTATAATGCACCAAACGTGTTGAGAAAATGTTAAATTGTGTAGAAGGAAAGCAAACTTACTGCATGTGATGTCATATAATGTGCATTTTACATCATAACCATGATAATTTACTATGATAAATGGATATTTTATATATTTGTGTGTGTTAGGCACTCACTCGTGTCCAACTTTATGTGACCCCATGGATTGTAGCCCACCAGGCTCTTCTGTGCATGGGATTCTCCAGGCAAGAATACTAGAGTGGGTTGCCATTTCCTTCACTAGGGGATCTGCCTGACCTTGGGATCGAACCCAGGTCTCCTGCATTGCAGGCATATGCTTTACCATCTGAGCTACTAGGGAAGCCCAAAAGATGTAGTTAAAGTTTAAATGAGAAGTGATTGGGGAGTTTTAGTTGATACGTTATATGATTTTTCATGTTAAAAGTAGGAAAAAACAAGCTTCTGATTAGGATTTTGCAAAGAATATCTGCTCTTCAGGAAAAGATACCTGACTTCTGGTGTTATTAGGTACATTCAAATTTGGAATTGTGGTGCCTTCCTGGTAAATTGAACAATTATTATAATGAAGTATTCCACTATATTTATACCCATGTATCTATATATATGTTCCTCATGCATTAAAGTTTTCTGTGATAGAGTATAGCCCCACAACCTTTCTTGTGGTTTGTGTCTTACAAAATATATCTTTATTTATGCTTATTCTTTCCATAATCCCATATTTTAGATGTATTCTCTATAATCACTTTATAATTAGGTTTTAAAAAAATCTAATCTGGATTATTTATTGATCCTTTTCCCCCCTCTGTTATTAATAGCTTTGTTAGCTATACAGTTAGCCCTTCATATACACAGACTTTGTACCTGTGGATCCAATCAACTATGGATTGAAGATATCCCAGAAAAAATTCCAGAAAAATCCTCAGAGCAAAACTTGAATTTACCCCATGCCAGAAACTAATAGCATTTACATTTAATAGGTATTATAAGTAAAATAAGAATGACTTAAAGTATATGAGAGGATGTGTGGTTTTTATGCATATGCTATGCCGTTGAAGTCACTCAGTCCTGTCAGACTCTTTGCAATCCCATGGACTGTACCCTACCAGGCTCCTCAGTCCATGGGATTTTCCAGGCAAGAATACTGGAGTGGGTTGCCATTTCCTTCTCCAGGGGATCTTCCCTACCCAGGGATCAAACCCAGGATAAGAGACTTTAGCAACCTCAAATAAAATAGACTGGAATGGGTGAATTTAACTCAGATAACCATTATATCTACTACTCTGGGCAGAAATCCCTTAGAAGAAATGGAGTAGCCATCATGGTTGACAAAAGAGTCCAAAATGCAGTACTTGGATGCAGTCTCAAAAACGACAGACTGACCTCTGTTCGTTTCCAAGGCAAACCATTCAGTATCACGGTAATCCAAGCCTATGCCCCAACCAGTAACACTGAAGAAGCTGAAATTGAACGGTTCTATGAAGACCTACAAGACCTTTTAGAACTAACACCCATAAAAGATGTCCTTTTCATTGTAGGGGACTGGAATGCAAAAGTAGGAAGCCAAGAAGCACCTGGGGTAACAGGCAAATTTGGCCTTGGAATACGGAATGAAGCAGGGCAAAGACTAATAGAGTTTGCCAAAAGAATGCACTGGTCATAACAAACACCCTCTTCCAGCAACACAAGAGAAGACTCTACACATGGACATCACCAGATGGTCAACACTGAAATCAGACTGATTATATTCTTTGCAGCCAAAGATGGAGAAGCTCTATACAGTCAGCAAAAACCAAGACCGGGAGCTGACTGTGGCTCAGACCATCAACTCCTTATTGCCAAATTCAGACTAAAATTGAAGAAAGTAGGGAAAACCACTAGACCATTCAGGTATGACCTAAATCAAATCCCTTATGATTATACAGTGGAAGTGAGAAATAGATTTAAGGGCCTAGATCTGATAGATAGAGTGCCTGATGAACTATGGACTGAGGTTCTCAACATTATACAGGAGACAGGGACAAAGACCATCCCCATGGAAAAGAAATGCAAACAAGCAAAATGGCTGTCTGGGGAGGCCTTACAAATAGCTGTGAAAAGAAGAGAAGAAAAAGCAAAGGAGAGTTTAAAAATAAAATAAAATGTAAATTAAAAAAAAATTAAAAATATTGCTAAAAAACAAAAAAAAGGAGAAAGGAATGATATAAGCATCTGAATGCAGAGTTCCAAAGAATAGGAAGGAGAGATAAGAAAGCCTTCCTCAGCGATCAATGCAAAGAAATAGAGGAAAACAACAGAATGGGAGAGACTAGAGATTTCTTCAAGAATATTAGAGATACCAAGGGAACATTTCATGCAAAGATGGGCTCGATAAAGGACAGAAATGATATGGACCTAACAGAAGCAGAAGATATTAAGACGAGGCGGCAAGAATAAACAGAAGAACTGTAAAAAAGGTCTTCACGATCCAGATAATCATGATAGTGTGGATCACTCACCTAGAGCCAAACATCCTGGAGTGTGAAGTCAAGTCGGCCTTAGAAAGCATCACTATGAACAAAGCTAGTGGAGGTGATGGAATTTCAGTTGAGCTATTTCAAATCCTGAAAGATGATGCTTTGAAAGTGCTGCACTCACTCAATATGCCAGCAAATTTGGAAAACTCAGCAGTGGCCACAGGACTGGAAAAGGTCAGTTGTCATTCCAGTCCCAAAGAAAGACAATGCCGAAGAATGCTCAAACTACCACACAATTGCACTCATCTCCCAAACTAGTAAAGTAATGCTCAAAATTCTCCAAGCCAGGCTTCAGCAATACGTGAACCATGAACTTCCAGATGTTCAAGCTGATTTTAGAAAAGGCAGAGGAACCAGAGACCAAATTGCCAACATCCACTGGATCATCAAAAAAGCAAGAGAGTTCCAGAAAAACATCTATTTCTGCTTTATTGACTATGCCAAAGCCTTTGACTGTGTGGATCACAATAAACTGTGGAAAATTCTGAAAGAGATGGGCATACCAGACCACCTGACCTGCCTCTTGAGAAACCTGTATGCAGGTCAGGAAGCAACAGTTAGAACTGGACATGGAACAACAGACTGGTTCCAAATAGGAAAAGGAGTACGTCAAGGTGGTATATTGTCACCCTGCTTATTTAACTTCTATGCAGAGTACATCATGAGAAACGCTGGGCTGGAAGAAGTACAAGCTGGAATCAAGATTACTGGGAGAAATATCAATCACCTCAGATATGCAGATGACACCACCCTTATGGCAGAAAGTGAAAAGGAACTAAAAAGCCTCATGATGAAAGTGAAAGAGGAGAGTGAAAAAGTTGGCTTAAAGCTCAACATTCAGAAAACTAAGATCGTGGCATCTGGTCCCATCACTTCATGGGAAATAGATGGGGAAACAGTGGAAACAGTGTCAGACTTTATTTTGGGGGGCTCCAAAATCACTGCAGATGGTGATTGCAGCCATGAAATTAAAAGACACTTACTCCTTGGAAGGAAAGTTATGACTAACCTAGACAGCATATTCAAAAGCAGAGACATTCCTTTGCCAACAAAGGTCCGTCTAGTCAAGGCTATGGTTTTTCCAGTGGTCATGTATGGATGCGAGAGTTGGACTGTGAAGAAAGCTGAGCACCGAAGAATTGATGCTTTTGAACTGTGGTGTTGGAGAAGACTCTTGAGAGTCCCTTGGACTGCAAGGAGATCCAACCAGTCCATTCTAAAGGAGATCAGTCCTGGGTGTTCATTGGAAGGACTGATGGTAAAGCTGAAACTCCTTTGTTTGGCCACCTCATGCAAAGGGTTGACTCATTGGAAAAGACCCTGATGCTGGGAGGGATTGGGGGCAGGAGGAGAAGGGGATGACAGAGGATGAGATGGCTGGATGGCATCACCGACTCTATGGACAGGAGTTTGAGTGAACTCCAGGAGTTGGTGATAGACAGGGAGGCCTTGTGTGCTGCGATTCATGGGGTCGTAAAGAGTTGGACATGACTGAGCGACTGAACTGAACTGAGGTTCCTGGAATAAATACCGAGGAACAACTATATATACTCTAATTGACCTCCCTGTGGTTATCCCAGAGATTACCACATACATCTTTCATGTACTGAAATTTGAAGTAAATGAGAACTTTTTCCATTTCCTAGTCATTGAAAGGTTTTAGAACGCTTTAGCTTATTAATATTACCCCTCCAGAAATTATGTACTGTTATTGTTGTGCATTGTAATATTTTAAATTCGACAAAATATTGTCATTATTCTGTTTAGTCAGTATTCATTTAGAGTTACAGATTTACCCTGTTCAATGTATTTCATTTCTTGGTGTATATCCAAGCTGCATCTGGAAGCCCTCTTTTCCTTCTACGTGAAGAAGTCTCTTTAGTGCTTCCTGGTGATAGATTCTCTGATTCTGTTTGACTAAAAATGTCTCTATTTTGTCTTCATTTCTGAAGGGTATTTTTTCACATATAGGATTCTGTTTTGACATTTCCCCTGTTTCCAGCACTTTGAGGACATCATTTTGTTTTCCTCTGGCTTCCATTATTTATTCAAAGCCAGCTATATCTTACTGTTACTCTTAGAGGTAATATTCTTTAATTTATTCTGGCTGCTTTTTAGATCTGTTGCGGCTGTTTCTGTCTCTTTTTTTTCTGTCCATTCCTCCACCTTCCCCCTTTACTTTGATTTGCCTAAGTGTGGTTTTCTGTGTATTTGTTATGCTTGGGAGTTTAGATCTTGAATCTGGCTTGATGTTATTGTTCAGTTTTCCTTTGTGTTTTTAAGTTTTAAACTATCAGGCCCTTAAGTATTTTTTTCTCCCTCCTATGTGGTTACCTTCTTTCTGGATTCTAGTTATGTGTATTTTGGACCTTTTCTTCATGTGTCATATTTTTTCATGTATTTCCCATTTTTGTGTCTTTTTGGGCCTCAGGGTAAGTATGTTTTTCTTTTCTGTCTTCTGGATCATTCTCCAGTTGTATCTAACCTAATGTTAAAGTCATCCATCAGTTTCTTAATTTCTGTTTTTAAAATTGTATTTTTCAATTTTTTGTTTTCCATGTTTTTAGCATTGTTTCGGAGAAGGCAATGGCACCCCACTCCAGTACTCTTGCCTGGAAAATCCCATGGACGGAGGAGCCTGGTAGGCTGCAGTCCATGGGGTTGCTAAGAGTCGGACATGACTGAGCAACTTCACTTTCACTTTTCACTTTCATGCATTGGAGAAGAAAATGGCAACCCACTCCAGTGTTCTTGCTTGGAGAATCCCAGGGACGGAGGAGCCTGGTGGGCTGCCGTCTATGGGGTCACACAGAGTCGGACACGACTGAAGTGACTTAGCAGCAGCAGCATTGTTTAAAATTCTTAAAAAACAAACAAACTCCTTTTAACACATTAAAGTAGCTTATTTTATGACATGATGCTGCCGGATTTTTGCAGAAACTAACTCCTGTGGTTGATGATTTGTTATATATGAATATTGAAACATCTCCGATCAATAACTTCCAGGTAACAAAAGATGTATTAATGTGACTCTGGTCAATAGTGCATTAAAACTGTTTTCTGCTAGCACCATTATCTGGATCTACTATGGGTCTATTTCTAGTGCTATTTTAAAATCTTGGTTTTCAGTCAGATCTTCATTGGGTTTTTTTCTGTAGACTTTTATGTGAAAAATGGTAAGATAACTTAAATTTGGGGTCTTTTTGCTGATAAGATTTACTTTTGCCAGAACCTTTTGGAAAGATTTTGTTGGTATGCAGCTAGGCTAATGATTCTAGGTTTAGCCTACATTACCTTAATATGGTCAGATTGAAATGATTTGAAGCGATTCTTTCCTTGCATGGCCTCTTTCTGGTTTACCTTTATACAATAGGGTATAGTCCTCTGGATTCTCTCCAGCTTCCCGATGTGTTTACTGAAGCTATTCCTCCTGACTAGACCCTGAATTGAATTTTTGTGCCCCTATGCAAGAACTGTTGAAAGCTCTGCTTAGCTTCTCAGACTCTCAGCTGATGTTTTAAGAATCAGTGAGTCTTAAGTCTGGTCCCACCTGTTTCATCTAGGTCTCAGAAGAATTTCTGTGCAAATTCTCACTGTCTTGAAAGTTCTTTGGTTTTAAACAGATTACTTTTTGCTCTGCTTTTCTAGTGATACTCAGGGACATACTGGTTTAAAGCAACCTACTCTACCATTGTCAAAAGCAAAATGCTCAGATATGTTTAGAATTTTACAGATCATACAAGATAATACAGTGCATATACCTTATAGAATTTAATGTATTATCTCAGTGGTGAAATGTGTGAATATTTGTCTTGCTTGCTACAGTGCAAGTTTTCATAATGGGAATTGGGTGCCCTGTCATCTGTTAGGGAACATGATTTGGAATAAGCCAACTTCTATGGTTTATATTATAGTCTGTAAAGAAGCAGACATTCTACAGCACAGCTACTTGTTTGATTGATTCATACAAGTTACTAGCCATCCTTCAGTTCCTCTCATATTTCTTGTTCTTTCTTGGCACAGAGTTTTTGCACATACTATTCTCTGTCTGGTATAAACACCTGCATACTCAGGTTTGAGTATGAAGCAGTTCTCATTGAAGCCTGCCCTGACCATGAATTTAGGTCAGATAAATGAGTTTTTATACGTACCCATTTTTATGATGGTTTGACTAATGTCTGCCCCTACTAGACTCTGAACTGTGAGGTTAGAAATTTTGCCTTTTTTCCTTGACTATTTTATCATAGGTACCTCGTTCAGTATTTCAAAGTACCTGTTTTGCATAGGTTATTAGTTATTAATAGATTATCAATTAATACATGTATAAATGAAATAACAGGATGAATAAAGGAAGAAATGGAAGAAATGCTGAGATAATAATAAAAATTGAAAGCTCACTGCTTTTGAGCAAAAGCCAAATTTAATCAAACCCTGGATTTGCACGGTACAGTTAAAGTTCTGTAGAGTTACATGTACAGTGTTAAAAAATACTTCAAAAGATTCCCCTGAATCTTTACTGTGTTTTAAGTTTTGTTTAAAACATTACTTACTTGTTTTAAGTTTTGTTTAAAACATTACTTACTTGTTTTAAGTTTTGTTTAAAACATTACTTAAAAACATTACTGTGTTTTAAGATTTGTCTCCCATCCCTCTGTAAATATTTTATTACTTAAGTTTTAATAGCATTGTGTTTTTGATGAAACTATCGTTCAGAGCATAACAAATTATATCATTGCCAGTCATTCTACTGTAGAGATAAATGGGGGGAAAAATCGTTATTCTTGAAAGATTCACAGTCTGAGAGGTAAATGATTTTGGAACTTATGTACAAAATAAGATGCTGTGGTTTATTCTACGAAGGGCTATTGGCCTTTTATTCATCCAGAGTGATGACATTTGAACTGAATCTTGATTGATGAGGAAGAGTTAATTAAATGGCTAAAGGAATAGTTTCATTTAGGTATGTATTATTATGAAAGCATATAATGTCTTTGTGGATTGACAAATAGTAATTTTGTTAGTAGCTAGGGCAGTTTGCAGGAAGAATTTGTAAAAGCAGATTGGGACTACACATGTAGATTTATGAGTTCATCCTTTGACATGGGAGCCATCAAAAGCCATTAAGAATATTTGCTGTTATTATATGCATTAAGGAAAAACTTAAAGGTTATAATTGTTATAATTACATTGTTTTAGCCAGAATTAGGGGCATGAAAAAGTTCAGGAGATATTTTAGTGGTAAAATTAACAAGGTTTCAACTTGTTTACTGATTTTATGTAGTGAAAAATTTCAACTAATAATATAGTCAAAGGCAGGTTTAAAATTTGTATAACATTTGCACGATGTGCTACAGAATGTAAATTTTCTAATTTGTGTTTTCTTTCAGATCTTACAGAAAATTTTGGCTGTAGCCCTCCAACTAGAAGCTGAAGTAATAGAAGCAGTGTACCATGCATTAGGGTATTAAAGAAAATTAATTTTTGATTTAAATATTTGGACTACAAGGAAGGAAAGGTGACTGAAAATGGGGCGGAAGAAAATACAAATCACACGCATAATGGATGAAAGGAACCGACAGGTAAATGAAAATTTTAACTTATCTATTTTAATAGATGTAAATTTTTTAAAAAAGGTGTAGAATAGAATGGTGTTTTAATTTAATTAAGTCTAAATATTTTTATTTCTAGACTACCTTAAAAAATTTAGTTACCAAAATTTCTGACTTTCCATCATATGCTTTAAATTAACTTTTTTATTATTATTATAGAAATCGTTTTGTTAATTATAGAAACACAGATAAGCTACATAGCAAAGTAAAATCACTGCAGTTCTACTGGTACCATCCATTGTGTAGGTTTCAGTTCAGTTGCTTATTTGTGTACAACTCTTTGAAGCCCCATGGACTGCAGTACACTAGGCTTCCCTGTCCTGGAAATGAACAGAGATCATTCTGTTGTTTTTGAGATTGCACCCAAGTACTGCATTTTGGACTCTTTTGTTGACTATTAAGGCTACTCTATTTCTTCTAAGGGATTCTTGTCCACAGTAGTAGATAAAATGGTCATCTGAGTTAAATTCACCCTTTCTGGTCCATTTTAGTTCACTGATTCCTAAAATGTCGATGGTCACTCTTACCATCTCCTGTTTGACCA
Source organism: Bison bison bison (assembly GCF_000754665.1). Classification (NCBI taxonomy): domain Eukaryota; kingdom Metazoa; phylum Chordata; class Mammalia; order Artiodactyla; family Bovidae; genus Bison; species Bison bison. Next base: position 4,966,237 of record NW_011494796.1, on the reverse strand, counting down.
TTTCCAATTTATCTTGATTTGTGGACCTAACATTCCAGGTTCCTATGCAGTATTGTTCTTAACAGCATCAGACTTTACCTCCATCACCAGTCACATCCACAGCTGGGCATTGTTTTTGCTTTGGCTTAGTCTCTTCATTCTTTCTGGAGTTATTTCTCCCCTCTTCTGCAGTAGCATATTGGACACCTATTGACCCAGGGAGTTCATTTTTCAGTATATCTTTTTGCCCTTTGATTCTGTTCTACATACAGTAGTCACATCCTTATGTGACTGCTGGAAAAACCATGACTTTGACTATATGGAACTTTGTAGGCAAAGTAATGTCTCTGCTTTTTAATAGTGTCTAGGTTTGTTACTGCTTTTCTTCCACAGATCAAGCAGTAATAGCAAATAGAGTTTTGAGTTACTAGAGTTTTTGAGCTCATAAGATAAATATCATACTTCATATCATTGGAACAGCATGCGTTCTTTGTGCAGCATTATGTTTGTGAAATTCTTCACTGTTATTGTTGCATGGAGATACTTAGTAAATTTTCGTTGATGTATAATATTCCATTGTGTGGAAAGAACACAGTCTGTGTGTGTATATATGTATATATATACACATTTTTCTCTTGTAAATAGGCTTTTGGGTTTTAGATCTATTCTTTGTTTGGAACTTGGTTTTTATGTGGTTTGAGGTGTAGGGGTCAAAATTTGCCACTTTTCAGATGGATACTCTGTTGGCCCTGTCCGTTTTATTGCAAAAATCATCCCAGGAAAGCACAAAAAAACACACAAGCTATTCATAAAAAAATTCAACAATAGGCATAGTTAATCTGTGGTGCTAGAGGCTGGGTTTCTGACCTTACTTGAGACAAGGTAATAATGACTGGGAGACAGGACAAAGAGGGTTTCTGGATTATGCTAAATATAAGGCCATGTTCTTTTTTTTTTTCCCCAAAAAAATTCAGTGAGCCACACACTTCGGGTTTGTGGGTTTTCATTTATGTTATATTTTAATATGAAGTTTACTTTTTTAAAAGAAGTATTAGAAGGACAAGAAGGACAAACACAGTTTCACCAGGAGCTTCTAACTGGAAGTGAAGTCTGTCATCCCTCTAGAGTTTTGGCATCTTCAGTCCTTCTTGCTTCAGCAGCTTTCTGATGTCTTAGAACAGGTATTTGGTGTATTTCACTGTTTTTTATAGTTGATCTCAGTGGGTTCTTTGTTCTTCCACCAGTCACTCCATTTAGAGGCAGACATCCTCTTATACTTTAAAAAAAAAAAAAAGAGTTGAAAAATTATTTTAAGGCAGAATACAGAGAACAATACCTCAAACACTGTTACTTTTCCAGAAGCAGTGTAGGTCGATTCTGACATATTTGCTGCAGATACCTTTCCTTGTAAAAGAAGAAAATTAGAAATGTACTTCCTTTTTAATTTTTGCAAGTCTCATTCTTCTTTCCTTCCCCAAAGGAACCTTGCATAATGGATTTAATTTCTATTTTCTTTATTATTTAAGCATACTATTATTATTTCAGCACAATTTAAGAATCTTACATAATAGCATTCTCATCTGCACTTGCTGTTTCACTCAGTGTAGTATTTCAGACATTTGTCTGTGTTACTCATTCATGTAGTACAAGTAGTTTGTAGGAATGAATGTGCCTCAATTCATTTCTCAATACTTCTATCAGAGAACATTTAGGTTGTTTCCAATTTTTTAGAAATTTTGCTGCATGTTATGTTAGAAATGATGCCCAGGCTACATCTGTGGGCATGTCTCTGTGATTCTAGAGGAGTTGCTGGGTTGAATATATCCATCATAATTTTACTGTTGAGCTTTTCAAGTTGCTCCGCCAAGTGGTTGTACCAGATATACTGTAGTAATTTATGAAAATTTCTTCTTCCTGTACACTTTACCTTTCTTCTTCCTTTCTTTCTCACTTTATGTTTTTTCATTTTATTTTGCATGTTTTTTGGCCTAATGAAGGTAAAATATTACCTGTTTGTGGTTTTGTGGTTTTGCTGGGTTGTTGATTTTTTTCTTAGAAGTTCTTCATATATTCCAGATATTAATTCTGTGTGTACTTAATCTGTTTCAGATAGTATATTTCAGTCTTTACCAAAACACTTTGTAAACTCTTTTATGACAGGACTTATTTCAGTGTTTCTCAGTAGTTTATTTTGCCTTTACCAGTAGATTATGAACACTTTAAAATGATTTAAGGCTTGCTTCATTTTCTAAATCATAATCAGCTTGTAAATGTTCCAATTGAACTTTAGATAAATGTGTATTCTTTTAATTGTTACATACAGGATTCTACATGTCTATTAGTTCAGTCTTATTTTGTGTTCTCATTATCTGTATTATTTGTATTTTATTTACATATTTGGTTTTGGCTCAGTGAGACCTGTCAATAATTACACTTACCACAATAATGGATTTGTCATTTTCTGTATATATTTTACTAGTTTAACACATACTGTTTTAGATATTGGGGAATATTTCATTAGGCTCATACGTATTTAGAATTGTTACATGTTCTTGGTGAATTTTTAAAATACGTACTGACTTTTTCTTTCCTCGGTAAGGCATGCTGTTTTAAACTACTTAAATCTACTGTCTCACATTACAATAGCTACTACATCTCTCTTTTGGCTAATATTTTCTTGATAGGTCTAGTTCTCTACATTTACATTCAACCTATCTATATCTTTATACTTTAGGTATATTTCTGTAAATAGTATATGGCTGGATTTTTAAAAATCTATTCTAATAATATATCTTGACTCCCCAGTTTTCTTGGACCTTACTCTTTATCATGCTTTGTATATATATTTGGACTGTTTTATATCATCTTAGTTGATTATTTTGATTTACTATGAGAATCTGATAGAGGTCCTATGGGTAAAACTCACGTAAGTGTAGGTGTGCCCTCCAAAACTGGGTCTCCCTAGAGTTGTTAATCTTTATACTTGTCCAAAATTAGCCTCCAGCAATTCACTAATTAGAGTTCAGATTTTCCTACCCTTGTACTGATTCTTGTGGTGGTTTCTGTTTATGGCTCTGGTGATTTATGGTTCACAGTATCTGTCTGTCTGTTTCCAGTTTGGCAGGTGGGGCAGAAGTTGCCCTGGGACCTCAGCTCCCTGAGGAATCTAAGAAGAGTTGTTAATTTTCATTTTGTTCTGTTTTATTACTTGAGTGGCAACTTCCACTGGAGTTGGAAGTGCTAGAACAAACACTTGCAGTCTCTCCTGGACTTTTAAATTCAACAATGAAATAAAGATATGTCTAAATGTATATGGTGTAAAATTTTTTCAGGTCCTTGGGATTTAAAATATAAAAGATCTTTTGGAGATGGTATAATCTAACCTTCTTGAATTCAAAGAATTGTATTACTCTAGATTTGACACAAAATCAGGAAAGCTGGTTTAGATTAAAATAAAATCTACCTCAGTTTATAGTGGCACTGAATTTTGTAGGCTAGCCTTTAGTCCTGTTCTTTTTCTTTACAGTGACTGTAATACTGGAATAAAATTAAAATGTAAAAATAAAATTAGTTTATTTTGACTAATACTGAAATGGCTTTATTAATATTGATTTCTTACATTTAAATTTTATAACATTTAAAACAAAATGCTAAGTACGTCTCAAGTAGAAAAATGTATAAACCTGTTGCAAAATAAAGATTCAGATTTATAGGTGGAATTCTTGGAAATCAGAGTAATGTGGCTGAATAAATGCTGACTCTTCCAACATAATTTCTCCAAAAATAAATGTAGAAAAACAGGAACATAAAACCTACAACCTCGGCACAACTAGAAGGCAAAGAATGTCTAAATTCACATTACCTCCAGGTAGAAAATTATTTCCAAGTCACTGTGTGCTGTTTCTTGACATCTATTGCAAGTCTTTGTGGTGACCCAAGCATACATCTTTAGTCTTTCCCATTCTATTGCTTTCCTCTCTTTCTTTGCGTTGATTGCTGAGGAAGGCTTTCTTAACTCTCCTTGCTATTCTTTGGAAGTCTACATTACATGGATATATCTTTCCTTTTCTCCTTTGCTTTTTGCTTTCCTTCTTTTCACAGCTATTTGTAAGGCCTCCTTACAAATAGACAGCCATTTTGCTTTTTTGCATTTCTTTTTCTTGGGGATAGTCTTGATTCCTGTCTCCTGTACAGTGTCACAAACCTTCAACCATAGTTCATCAGGCACTCTGTCTATCAGATCTAGTCCCTTAAATCTGTCTCTCACTTCCACTGTATAATCATAAGGGATTTGATTTAGGTCATACCCAAATGGTCTAGTGGTTTTCTCCACTTTCTTCAATTTCAGTCTGAATTTGGCAATAAGGAGTTCATGATCTGAGCCACAGTTAGCTCCCGGTCTTGTTTTTGCTGACTGTATAGAGCTTCTCCATCTTTGGCTGCAAAGAATACAATCAGTCTGATTTCGGTGTTGACCATCTGGTGATGTCCATGTGTAGAGTCTTCTCTTGTGTTGTTGGAAGAGGGTGTTTGCTATGACCAGTGCGTTCTCTTGGCAAACACTATTAGCCTTTGCCCTGCTTCATTCCATATTCCAAGGCCAAATTTGCCTGTTATTCTAGGTGTTTCTTTACTTTCTACTTTTGCACTGCAGTCTGCTATAATGAAAAGGACATCTTTTGGGGATGTTAGTTCTAGAAAGTCGTATAGGTCTTCATAGAACTGTTCAGCTTCTGCTTCTTCATAGTTACTGGTTGGAGCATAGACTTGGGTTACTGTGATATTGAATGGCTTGCCTTGGAAATGAACAGAGATCATTCTGTCGTTTTTGAGATTGCATCCAAGTACTGCATTTTGACTCTTTTGTTGACTATGATGGCTAGTCCATTTCTTGTAAGGGATTTCTGCCCACAGTAGTAGATAAAATGGTCATCTGAGTTAAATTCACCCATTGCATTCCATCTAAGTTCACTGATTCCTAGAATGTCAATGTTCACTCTTGTCATCTCTTGTTTGACCACTTCCAATTTGCTTTGATTCATGGATGTAACATTCCAGGTTCCTATGCAATATTGCTCTTTACAGCATCAAACCTTGCTTCTGTCATCAGTCCCATCCACAACTGGGTCTTGTTTTTGCTTTGGCTCCATCCCTTCATTCTTTCTGGAGTTATTTCTCCACTGATCTCCAGTAGCATATTGGGCACCTACCAACCTGGGGAGTTCATCTTTCAGTGTCCTATCTTTTTACCTTTTCATACTGTTCATGGGGTTCTCAAGACAAGAAAAGTGGTTTGCCATTCCTTTCTCCAGTGGACCACATTCTGTCAGACCTCTCAACCATGACCCAGCCATCTTGGGTGACCCCACACCACATGGCTTAGTTTCATTGAGTTAGATATTTCATGCAAAGATGGGTACAAAAAGGACAGAAATGGTATGGACCTAACAGAAGCAGAAGATATTAAGAAGAGGTGGCAAGAATACACAGAAGAACTGTACAAAAAAGATCTTCACGACCCAGATAATCATGATGGTGTGATCATTTACCTAGAGCCAAACGTCCTGGAATGTGAAGTCAAGTGAGTCTTAGGAAGTATCACTACGAACAAAGCTAGTGGAGGTGATGGAATCCCAGTTGAGCTCTTTCAAATCCTGAAAGATGACGCTGTGAAAGTGCTGCACTCACTCAATATGCCAGCAAATTTGGAAAACTCAGCAGTGGCCACAGGACTGGAAAAGGTCAGCTTTGATTCCAATCCTGAAGAAAGGCAATGCCAAAGAATGCTCAAACTACCGCACAACTGCACTCATCTCACATGCTAGTAATGCTCAAAATTCTCCAAGCCAGGCTTCAGCAATACGTGAACCGTGAACTTCCAGATGTTCAAGCTGGTTTTAGAAAGGGCAGAGGAACCGGAGATCAAATTGCCAATATCCTCTGGATCATGGAAAAGGCAAAAGAGTTCCAGAAAATCATCTTTTGCTTCATTGACTATGCCAAAGCCTTTGACTGTGTGGATCACAATAAACTGTGGAAAATTCTGAAAGAGATGTGAATACCAGACCACCTGACCTGCCCTTGAGAAACCTGTATGTAGGTCAAGAAGCAGCAGTTAGAACTGGACATGGAACAACAGACTGGTTCCAAATATGAAAAGGAGTACATCAAGGCTGTATATTGTCATCCTGCTTATTTAATTTATATGCAGAGTACATCATGAGAAATCTGGGCTGGAGGAAGCACAAGCTGGAATCAAGATTGCCAGGAGAAATATCAATAACCTCAGATATGCAGATGACACCACCCTTATGGCAGAAAGGGAAGAACAATAAAGAGCCTCTTGATGAAAGTGAAAGAGGACAGTGAAAAAGTTGACTTAAAGGTCAGCATTCAGAAAATTAAGATCATGGCATCTGGTCCCATCACTTCATGGCAGATAGATGGGGAAACAGTGTCAGACTTTATTTTTCTGTGCTTCAAAATCGCTGCAGATGGTGATTGCAGCCATGAAATTAAAAGACGCCTACTCCTTGGACAGAAAGTTATGACCAACCTAGACAGAATATTAAATAGCAGAGACATTACTTTGTCAACAAAGGTCTGTCCAGTAAAGGCTATGGTTTTTCCAGTGGTGTCATGTATGGATGTGAGATTTGGACTCTAAAGAAAGCTGAGCACTGAAGAATTGATGCTTTTGAACTGTGGTGTTGGAGAAGACTCTTGAGAGTCCCTTGGACTCCAAGGAGATCCATCCAGTCTATCGTAAAGGAGATCAGTCCTGGGTGTTCATTGGAAGGACTGATGTTGAAGCTGAGACTCCAAACTTTGGCCACCTGATGTGAAGATCTGACTCATTAGAAAAGACCCTGATGCTGGGGAAAATTGAGGGCAGGAGGAGAAGGGGACACCAGAGGATGAGATGGCTGGATGGCATCATCGACTTGATGGACATGGATTTGGGTGAACTCTGGGAGTTGGTGATGGACAGAGAGGCCTGACATGCTACTGTTCATGGGGTCGCTAAGAGTCGGAGACGACTGAGCGACTGAACTGAACTAAAGCATACATCAGGTAAATGTATTGGGAAAAGAGAAGAGGAGACCTTGTAGCTGTCTTAAGACTGATTTGAAATCACTACCAAAAAGAGGAATTCTAACTAAGTTAAAAAATTATGGAAAATATGCCTTGTAGATCTGAATTGACCACAGGTAAAGAAAGGACTAAAAGTATATGCCCAAGCAAGTCTATAGTCTTGAAAAAGCAGCCATTTCAGGAAAAAGAGGGCAAGAAGGAAGGCAGAGGTACTTTTTAAAAATGTTAGGTAAATGGAAATGAAAAGAAGACACACACACACACACACACACACACACACATCCTTCAAGACAAAAGAATATGCAAAGGTATTTTAACTAAAGGACACAAAACTCTTTTCCCCACTGCCAGTACTCCCCCCAAAAGCCTTTCATTAAAGAGACCATACTTAACTTCTTTAAAAGGAGAGGTGCTCTTGAACTAAGAATATTTTCAATCGCTGCCCACTAACCAGTGCTAATTCTTTCTGTAGAAATTCAATGATGCAGGCAATCTTCTTCTATATCAGTTCAGTTCATTTCAGTCGCTGAGTCGTGTCCAACTCTTTGTGACCCCTTAGACTGCAGCACGCCAGGCTTCCCTGTCCATCACCAACTCCTGGAGCCTTCTCAAATTCATGTCCAACTAGTTGGTGATGCCATCCAACTATCTCATCCTCTGTCATCCCCTTCTCCTCCCACCTTCAATCTTTCCCAGCATCAGGGTCTTTTCCAGTGAGTCAGTTCTTCGGATCAGGTGGCCAAAGTATTGGAGTTTCAGCATCAGTCCTTCCAATGAATATTCAGGACTGATTTCCTTTAGGATGGACTGGTTGGATCTCCTTGCAGTCCAAAGGACTCTCAAGAGTCTTCTCCAACACCACAGTTCAAAAGCATCATTTCTTCAGCACTCAGCTTTCTTTATAGTCCAGTTCTCACATCCATACATGACTATTGGAAAAACCATAGCTTTGACTAGGTGGACCTTTGTTGGTAAAGTCATGTCTTTGCTTTTTAATATGCGGTCTAGGTTGGTCATAGCTTTTTTTCCAAAGAGCAAGCGTCTTCTAATTTCATGGCTGCAGTCATCATCTGCAGTGATTTTGGAGCCCCCAAAAATAAAGTCTCTCACTGTTTCCAGTGGTTCCCCATCTATTTGCTGTGAAGTGATGGGACCAGATGCCGTGATCTGTTTTCTGAATGTTGAGTTTTAAACCAGCTTTTTAGCTCTCATCTTTTACTTTCATCTCCTATATAAACTGTTACAAAGAAAACAAAATGATATTTACAGCTGTTCATGTGACAAGATTGTTCCCCATACAATGAGGCAGTGGGGGAAAAAAATGCTGACTATCCACGCTGAAATGAATTTCCTTAAACAAGTATTTAGGAATGTTACAGACAAAAATCAAGATTCAGAATTTTGAATACTAAGAATGGAAATGGATTTTTATAAGAAAGCATGGTTGAAACAAAGTGATTAAGCTGATTAAGTCAATTGAAAGAAAGAAAAAAAGGTAAAATAATATTAAAACAAAGGCTAAATTACAAAGTGGCCAAGGAATATATACTCAAATGAATCTTTAATATTAATTGAAGGCAGGCAGGAACAGCTAAATGAATGAAAATAAGTAATGCCAAAGGGTTTGAGAGAAAATGGTTGAAAGAGAGACAAAGAAGATCCAACTTACGTATAAAAGAAAAAAAAATGAAACCATAGAACTGATATATAAAGTTTTCATAAATAAGATTCCAAGGATTAGGTCAGAGAAGGCAATGGCACCCCACTTCAGTACTCTTGCCTGGAAAATCCCATGGATGGAGGAGCCTGGTAGGCTGCAGTCCATGGGGTCGCTAAGATTCGGATACGACTGAGTGACTTCACTTTCACTTTTCAGTTTCATACATTGGAGAAGGAAATGGCAACCCACTCCAGTGTTCTTGCCTGGAAAATCCCAGGGATGGGGGAGCCTGGTGGGCGGCCGTCTGTGGGGTTGCACAGAGTCAGACACGACTGAATTGACTTAGCAGTAGCAGCAAGGATTAGGTTGACCTGCGGAGGTCAACTTTGATACATGTCCTACTGAAAGTATTATAATAGGGTGTTTTTTTGGTAGTTGAATGAACTTTATTTTTCATTCTGCTACTGACTTTATCTTTGTAAAACTGGATCTGATTACGAAAGATTCATTAGTTTTCTTTTATTTAGTTCTAGGAATTAATTTGTTTGTAGCGATTTTTCACATGGACGATCATGTTATCTATGAATAAAGACAATTTTGTTTTCTTCTAGTTTGTTTACATTTCCTTTCTATCCTTTCTTTTTTTCTCTTTTTTTTTTATTGGAGTCTAATTGCTTTCAAATGTTGTGTTAATATCCCTTGTATAACAAAGTGAATTAGCTATATGTTTACATAGATCCACTCCCTCTTGAAACTCCCTCCCAACCCTGCCCCATCCCACCCCTCTGGGTCATCACAAAGCACCAAGCTGTGCACCCTCTTCTATACAGCAACTTCCAACTACTTACCTGTTTTACAGATGGTAGTGTATATATGTCAGTGCTATTCTCCCCATCCATCCCTCCCTTCCCTACATATCCATTCTCTTCTCTACATCTCCATAGATTTTAAGATAAAGAAAAAAATCATCAGAGCTTCTGGTATAAAACAAAAGCCAATTTGTAAGTACAGAGAATTAAACTGGCATCAAATTTTGCAAAATCAAGATACAAAGGAAGACAACAGAGTAGCATTTTCAATAAATGCAGGGGAAAATATCTGAAGGTAGGATTTCATTTGCAGTTAAGCTGTATTCAAATACAAAGATGTTTCAAGTTAAACCTACTAGAGCTCAGGTAATTCTGTACTCAAGAGCTATTTTATGCAGTCTAGTAGAAGATAAGCTCCATACAGCTGAGAGATGCCTGAGGAAATAAGGAAAAAGATCCTTGACCAATATTTAATATACTTAACTATAGATATAAGCCTAAAGCGACAGTGGGGGCAAGGGTGGAACAATAATGTATTATATATTATTTATTATATATTACTTTGGTTTGAAAAAAACAAATAATGCAGCTGAGACATGGTAAGAAAGAAAAGGGAATCAGGAAAGTAGAACAAACGTACTGGTAATTATTTACTCAGTAGGTGGGAGTTAAAAAAAATCACTAAGATTTGACACACCAAATAGTGAGGGCATGAAACATGAAAACAGAGACTAAGGGCATTTACAAAAGTTGTAACTACAAAGATAACCAGTAGAACAAAAATGCTAATCTTCATTAAATTTTACTCAGAGAAGCAAACAAAACACATCATTTAGAGAAAAATAACAGGAAATATACATAATACATATAAATATTAATATTAAAGTACTAAAATATCAATGAAATCTCTATTATCAATCATATCAATAAATGTGAATGAGCCTAACTGTTTATTTAAAGGAAAAACATTTCCATTTAGTTCACAAGGTCCAAATATAGGCAGAAGGAGACACAATGGAATCTTTTTTTTTTTTTGATAAATATTCTTTATTTAAATTGATTTTAAAATGTTTTAACTTTTTTTTTTATTGGTATCCCCCTTTTAAAAATATAAATTTATTTATTTTAATTGGAGGCTAACTACTGTCGGGCGAGTGTATGCTCCTACCTTCCGTCTCGGCCGCAACAAAGATTTGGAGCGACGGACATTAAAGCTGTCGGCATGTCACAGCTCTCGGGTCTTGGACAAACCATGTTATAGTTCTTAGACAAATCAGTGTTACAGCTCTATTTTATTTAAAAGATAGCAGGAGAATCCATCCTGGAAGCGTGAGGGCATGCCAACACAAAGACGCAAAAAGAGTGGAGGAGCGTGCCAGTGCATGGGAGGCGGGGTTGTCGGAGGTAGGGAGAAAGAGCACACACACGTGGAGGGGGGAGAGAGAGCGCGCGCGCGCGCACGCACGCACATGGAGCAGAGAGAGAGAGCACTTTGGCTCCTCCTTTTATATGTTTTTTCCTCCCTTGGGCCTGCCCTATGCAAATTGGGCTTAGCCAGGAGTGCTGTTTGTTCTACCTGAGGTCTTCACTCAGGTCCTCGGTCCTTCCTTTGTTCTATTTTCGCGGCCTTTTCCCTTCCTTGTCTTTTAGCTACTGCCATTTTGAAATCCTTTTCCCTATTCTTAACTACCCAACATTACTTTACAATATTGTACTGGTTTTGCCATACATTGACATGAATCCGCCATGGGTGTACATGTGTTCCCCATCCTGAACCCCCCTCCCACCTCTCTCCCCATCGCATCCCTCTGGGTCGTCCCAGCGCACCAGCCCCGGGCATCCTGTATCCTGCATTGAACCTGGACTGGTGATTCGTTTCGCATATGATAATATATATGTTTCAATGCCATTCTCCCAAACCATCCCAGACTCACCTTCTCCTACAGAGTCCAAAAGACTTTTCTATACATCTGTGTCTCTTTTACTGTCTCGCATACAGGGTTATTGTTACCATCTTTCTAAATTCCATATATATGCATTATTACACTGTATTGGTGTTTTTCTTTCTGGCTTACTTCACTCTGTATAATAGGCTCAAGTTTCATCCACCCCAAATATCAGAAAGAAAGAGATGAGAAAAGGTATACCAGACAAATGAAAGCAATGAGAAAACAGATATAATCCTGATATTAAACAATGTAGGGTTGAAGACAGAAAGCGTTAAATGGGACAAAGAAAGATACTTTTCAATGCTGAAGGCTGTAATTCATCCTGAAGATGTAAGAATTAGGAATATTGATAGACTAAATACCACCTTTTACCAAGCAAAAACTAAAAGAGCAACATAAGTGGAAACTAATAATTAGAAATAACTTAAACACATTAGTCTTAGTATGAAATAGATCAAATGGAGAAAAAATAATTGATGGTAAACCAGATCTAACTGGCATAATGAATAAAATTGACACTAAGTGATATATTGAACACTACACTGAGAAAATAGTGTATACAAGTATATCTAGAGCATTCACCAAATTGGTTAAGAATTACCTACCCAAACAGAGAAACAATAGTAAATTCAATAAAGGAGAATATTAAAAACATATACTGATTACCAGGTAGTAAACCTAAAAATTGTGTTGTTGGCTTTTTTGTTGTTGTTGTTCTGTGCTGGGTCTTTATTTCTGAGCATGGGCTTTCTCTAGTTGCAGTGAGTGGGAGCTACAGTTGTGGTGTGCAGAAAAATAAGATTTTTTATTTTGCACATTGTAAGAGTAGTAACATTTATATGAAAAAATTATGAAATTATTGAGAAGAGTACCTAAGAACAATACTATTTGACTTACACATTCATGAGGTGTGGCTTGATGAGGAAAACAAAAAGTATTGGATCAGTTCAGTTCAGTCACTAAGTTGTGTCTGATTCTTTGCAACCCCGTGGACTGCAGCATGCCGGGCTTCCCTGTCCATCACCAATTCCCGGAGCTTGCTCAGACTTATCTCCATCGAGTCAGTGATACCATCCAACCATCTCATCCTCTGTCATCCCCTTCTCCTCCTGCCTTCAGTCTTTCCCAGCATCAGGGTCTTTTCTAAGGAGTCAGTTCTTCACATCAGGTGGCCAAAGTATTGGAGCTTCAGCTTCAGCATTAGTCCTTCCAATAAATACTCAGGACTGATTTCCTTTAGGATGGACTGGTTGGATCTCCTTGCCGTCCAAGGGACTCTCAAGAGTCTTCTCCAACACCACAGTTCAAAACAATGTCAAAGAGTATTGATAAGAGTCCCAGTTGCATAAGGAGAAGGTGATGGCACCCCACTCCAGTACTCTTGCCTGGAAAATCCCACGGACAGAGGAGCCTGGTAGGCTGCAGTCCATGGGGTCGCTAAGAGTCGGACACAACTGAGCGACTTCACTTTCACTTTTCACTTTCCTGCATTGGAGAAGGAAATGGCAACCCACTCCAGTGTTCTTGCCTGGAGAATCCCAGGGACGGGGGAGCCTGGTGGGCTGCAGTCTATGGGGTCGCAGAGTCGGACATGACTGAAGCGACTTAGCAGCAGCAGCAGATTCATAAAATGCTGACAAGATCCTTTATATGTATACATCTAAATGTATATATGATTATATGATCTTGTACAAAAATGTGAGATGAAAAATACCAAGTTGAAAACATGGGTTAAAAGGAGGCAAACAAAACACATTATGTTCCATATATACATTTATATAAAGTCATATATTTGTGTATTTGTATTTTAAGGACTTTTTAAAAAGATTAAATAATGATAAGAGATTTTTCTTTTTTTTTTAAAGGAAAGAGAAGGAAATAGAAAGATGTGATGTGAAGAGTGTTCCACAGAGAGGGGAAATAGCCAAGTTCCTAAGACAGGGAGTAGTAGCTGGTGGTTAAGAAAAACCCACACACTGTACACACCAGTGCAGCATAATGTTTGTGTGTGAGAGAGAGATGATATTTCATTTTGAAGCCAGATTGTTTATTTTGTTTCCTTAATGAGTTTGACTATTACTTTCAGTGCAGTGAAAAACTCTATAAACTCCTACGTATACATTTTGATTTACGATTCAAATATATCAGTCTGTCAGGTATGTGGCCAATAAACTGTAGGGTGCAATAGGTGAAGCAGGAAATCTAATAAGGTGATTCTATAAATAATTCACATGAGATACCATGTTACTTAACCTCGGGTGGTATAGTGGTGTAGATAGAAGTGGATTGATTTGGGATATGTTTTAGAGGTGGAGCTAACACAATTTACTGAAGGACTAGATAGAGTAGATTATTGTGATTGGAGAGATGAAGGATAACTCTTAGATATTTGCTTTTGTTTGAATGGATGACAGTGCCATTTGCTGAACTGGAGGAGACTGTAGAAAGAGCATATTTGTTACTTTTAAAATTATGAAGCTGGATAGCTGGATGCAATTACCTGGAAGGACTGTGAGGGTAAAGAGAAGGGATCCTTGATCTAAAGCTCACAGGCACTTCAATGTATAAAGGTTGAGCAGAGGAAGACGGTATAGCTCTAAAGGCTGAGAGGAAGAAGTCATTCAAGTAAGGAAAACTAGGACAGTGTGGTGCCATAAACAATTTGAGAAGAAAATGTTTGAAGATTGAGAACATGGCCAACTTTGTCAAATGAGCTATATGGTAAGATAAGAAAAAAAAGTGATCATTTACTTCAATCACATAAATTGAAGGTCAGTGTGATGATATTGGCAAGTCTTAGCAGACAGAATATGAGGACTGGAAGTCTGATTGCAGTAGGATGGGGAGAGAATAGGTGGTGAGAAATTAGAGGCAGTAACTATAGACATTTCTTTCAAATATTTTTACTGTGAAGTAGAGCATAAAGAAGGGCAAGAAGAAGGGGTGGTGACTGGAAAGGCAGCATGAAGTCAAAGAAGATGCTTGAGCATAAGTTTATGGCCTTTGATCTGACAGAGAGGAAGGAAACCATGATGAAGGAGGAGAGGGCAGCATCTGGAAAAGACTAGAAACAGATGTCGGTAATACCAGCAGAGAAGGAAGAGTGTGGAAACGTACAGACAAAACGGTTGGACAGATAGATTCGGTGATAGAAAGTGAGACAGTTGCTGCTTGCTTCTGTTTTCCCAGTGGTTTGAAGCAGGGTGGCTCAGATAGTAAAGCATCTGCCTACAACCTGGGGAGACCCAGGTTCGATCCCTGGGTCGGGAAGATCCCCTGGAGAATGCAGTGGCACCCCACTCCAGTACTCTTGCCTAGAGAATCCCATGGATGGAGGAGCCTGGTGGGCTACAGTCCATGGGGTTGCAAAGAGTCGGATGTGACTGAGTGACTTCACTCCACTTATCAGTGGAGAGTGGATTTGAGGGAGAGAAGATAGGAAGTATCTCTACCTGGAGAATGGGCTTTGTTGTCATTCAGTCGCTCAGTCTTGTCCCACTCTTCCTGACTCCATGGTCTGCAACACACCAGGCTTCCTTGTCCTTCACCATCTCCCAGAGCTTGCTCAAAGTCATGTCCATTGAGTGGGTGATGCCATCCAATTATCTCATCCTCTGTTGCCCCTTCTCCTCCTGCCCTCACTCTTTCCCAGCATCAGGGTCTTTTCTAATGAGTCAGATTTTCGCATCAGGTGGCCAAAGTATTGTAGTTTCAGCTTCAGCATCAGTCCTTCCAATGAACACTTGGGACTGATTTCCTTTAGGATGGACTGATTGGATCTCCTTACAGTCCAAGAGACTCGCAAGAGTCTTCTCCAGCACCGTAGTTCAAAGGCATCAATTCTTCAGCACTCAGCTTTCCTTATGGTCCAACTCTCACATCCATACATGACCACTGGAAAAACCATAGCTTTGACTAGATGGACCTTTGTTGGTAAAGTAATTTCTCTGTTTTTTAATATGCTATCTAGGTTGGTCATAGCTTTTCTTCCAAGGAGCATGCATCTTTTAATTTCATGGCTGCAGTCACCATCTGCAGTAATTTTGGAGCCTAAGAAAATAAAGACTGCCACTGTTTCCATTATTTTCCCATCTATTTGCCATGAAGTAATGGAACTGGATGCCATGATCTTAGTTTTCTGAATGTTGAGTTTTAAGCCAACTTTTTCACTCTCCTCTTTCACTTTCATCAAGAAGCTCTTTTGTTCCTGTTTGCTTTCTGTAAGGGAGCTGTCATCTACATATCTGAGGTTATTGATATTTTTCCATATGTAGAGTACATCATGCACAGTGCTGGGCTGGATGAAGCACAAGTCGGAATCAAGATTGTCGGGAATAAGGAGTTCATGATCTGAGCACCCGTCAGCTCCCAGTCTTGTTTTTGCTAACGGTATAGAGCTTCTCCATCTTTGGCTGCAAAGAATATAATCAGTCTGATTTCTGTATTGACCATCTGGTGATGTCCACGTGTAGAGTCTTCTCTTGTGTTGTTGGATGAGGGTGTTCACTATGACCAGTGCGTTCTCTTGATAAGTTGTTAGCCTTGCCCTGCTTCGTTTTGTACTGCAACCCCAAATTTGCCTGTTACTCCAGGTTTCTCTTGACTTCCTACGTTTGCATTCCAGTCCCCTAAAATGAAAAGGACATCTTTTTTGGGTGTTAGTTCTAGAAGGTCTTGTAGATCATCATAGAAACGTTCAACTTCAGCTTCTTCAGTATTAGTGGTTGGGGCATACACTTGGATTGCTGTGATATTGAATGGTTTGCCTTGAAAACAGAGATCATTCTGTCGTTTCTGAGATCGCATCCAAGTACTGCATTTTGACTCTTTTGTTGACTATGATGGCTATTCCATTTCTTCTAAGGGATTCTTGCCTACAGTAGTAGATATAATGATCATCTGAATTAAATTCACCCATTCTGGTCCATAAAGTTCACTGATTCCTAAAATGTTGATATTCACTTTTACCATCTCCTGTATGACCACTTCCAATTTACATTGATTTGTGGACCTAATATTCCAGGTTCCTATGCAATGTGCTTTACAACATTGGACTTTGCTTTTACCACCAGACACATCCACAACTGGGTGTTGTCTCCACTTTGACTCAGACTCTTTATTCCTTCTGAAACTATTTCTCTGCTCTTCTCCAGTAGCATTTTGGTCACTTTGTCAATGTGTGGAGTTCATCTTTCAGTGTCATATCCTTTTGCCTTTTCATACTGTTCTTGGGGTTCTCAAGGCAAGAATGCTGTAGTGGTTTGCCATCCCCTTCTCCAGTGGACCACTTTTTGTCAGAGCTCTTCACTCTTACCCATGCGTCTTGGGTGGCCCTATACTGCATGGCTCATACTTTCATTGAGTTAGACAAGACTGTGATCCATGTGATCAGTTTGGTTAGTTTTCTGTGATTGTGGTTTTCATTCTATCTGCTGCGAAGTCAAGTGCACTCTATATAACAGTCCTGGTTGCCAGTGACATGCTGGCATAAGTCCTTTTGAAGGAGGTGGCCATTATGCCATTATCCCTACCATAGTTTGGCCTGAGGCCAAACTACAGGGAGGGAACACAGCCCCACCCATCAGCAGAAAATTGGATTAAAGATTTACTGAATATGGCCCCGCCCATCAGAGCAAGATCCAGTTTGCACAGTAGCCAGTACCTCCCATCAGGAAGCTTCCACAAGCCTCTTATCCTTATCTATCAGAATGGGATGATAGGATAAATAAGCTAAGTTATAATGTCAGGCAACCTTAAGTGTTAGTTAAGATGTATGGTCATCAGTTTAGAAAAACAAGGGGGATGTGGATGTTAGTGTGCATGCACATTTATGTTCCCAGTAATTGTCAGCCACTTATATAAAGATAAAGATAATGGAGAAGGAAATGGCAGCCCACCCCAGTATTCTTGCTTGGAGATTCATGGACGGAGGAGCTTGGTGGGCTACGAGCGACTTCACTTTCACTTTCACTATCTAAAGATAAAGGAATAAATGGGCAAAGAGTTGGACACCACTGAGAGACTTTCACTCACTCACTCAGAAAGAGATATGACACGTATCAGTGCATGGGGACAAATGATTTCGAGGTCCCCACAAGGAGAGTTTGAAAAGTGAAAATGGGTCAGTCGTGTCCGACTTTTGCGACCCCATGGGCTATACAGTCCATGAAATTCTCTAGGCCAGAATACTGGAGTGGGTAGCCTCTCCCTTTTCCGGGAATCTTCCCAACCCAGGGATTAAACCCAGGTCTCCCTTATTGCAAATAGCTTGAGCTTCAAAACATTGGGGGTTTTTAGAGAAGAAAGGAAAATTGAGGAGAGAATGGGAAGCAAAAAAGGACATATCTTCTAGACCCT
This sequence comes from Bison bison bison, assembly GCF_000754665.1. Lineage (NCBI taxonomy): Eukaryota > Metazoa > Chordata > Mammalia > Artiodactyla > Bovidae > Bison > Bison bison. The sequence continues at coordinate 4,948,388 of NW_011494796.1, read as the reverse complement.
TGAGTACAGGAGATGTAGTATTTGAAAAGAAACAAAGTAGTCTCTATTTGAGAGGGCTTCAGGTGACAGGTTTCAGTTAGAGAAATATTCAAAGGAGACTTTGAGGACATTGAGGAATTTGCTGATCTAGACTGTGAATTTTCATGGGTGAAATAGAAGGGATTGGAAAGGAGAGGAAGGATAATTTAGATTAGTGAGTGGATGTATTTTGTTGTTTAGGGATTGATGGATTCCCTGATGGCTCAGCGGGTAAATAATCCAGTGCAGTGCAGGAGATACAGGAGATGCGGATTCAGTTCCTGGATTGGGAATATCCTCTGGAGAAAGGGAATGGAGCCACTCCAATATTCTTGCCTAAAAAATCCCTAGACAGAGGTGCCTGGCAGGCTACAGTCCATGGGGTCACTAACAGTTAGACATGAGCAACTAAGCACACACACACACGATGGATTACTTGAGGCAGGACTTGGACCTTCTAATGCCTTCTGAAGCTGGATGGTAAGAGGCCACTAGTTAGCTGTTTCCTTCTCTGGTTCTTTGCCCAGAGTCGCAGCCAAGGATAAAGGAAGCCTCCTCAGGAGACTACTCTGTCAAGCCCTTGGGGGTATAAAATATATGTAGAATTGTAGTCCTTTGGCATGCTGGGAAAGGAGACTCATGTGGAGTATGAAGCTAGGAAGTTTTTTCACCTTTGAAATCAGACTCATTATTAAAAGAGAACTCATCTTCAGGTAGCCTATATTCCAGTACTACTAATAACTTTTAATAAAAATACACTTTTTTAAATTTTCTAGGTCACTTTTACAAAGAGAAAGTTTGGATTAATGAAGAAAGCCTATGAACTTAGTGTGCTCTGTGACTGTGAAATAGCACTCATCATTTTCAACAGCTCTAACAAACTGTTTCAGTATGCCAGCACTGATATGGACAAGGTTCTTCTCAAGTATACGGAATATAATGAACCTCACGAAAGCAGAACCAACTCGGATATTGTTGAGGTAACAAATACATCTAGTGATGCCTGAATTGCAGATAGTAATTAAATTAGATTGCTTTTTATAGCCAAAACATACATAAAAACATATTTTTTCTCTGAATTGTTTCTTAGAAGGATCTAATTATTACTATGTGATGACCCATTTATAAGCATATCTTAATCACCAAGAAAAAATAAACAAGGCTGATACAGTATGTGCATCAATATAATGTAACATTTCATCTGTGATTACTTTTCATATGAGTTTTAGAATTAATCTTGTAAGAAACTGTATCACTTTGGACAGTATGAAGTTTTAGTTTTTTTTATGTCTTAATTATTTCATTACCTCAGTGACTACCCACAATTTTAAACACTAATGAAATGGAAGAATTTATTCTGTTTTGTTTATAGTCCTTTAGTTGTGGGAGGAGGATGGTCCCTTTTTTTTTTTTAACTTCTTTTCCTTCGATATCTCATAGTTCTACCAACCTATTTAGTGAAAATAAAGAAAAAGAGTTGTTTAGAATCATTTTAGTCCATTCAGAAAGTATTTTAGGACAAAACCTTAAAAAGGAGAATCAATATGCTTTTCCCTTTAATTCTTTCCTGTTATAAAAATCTTCTTATAAAAGATAACTTTCTGTGTGTATGTCTATAGCATTTTATACTAGTTTCGTATTTACTTTTATTTTTTTTTGTTTATACTTAGAAGTTTTGTTTTATTTTTGTTCAAAACAGGTTTTTTCCCCCACTGCTTAAAAAGACGTCTTTAATTTTGTAATATTAGAAAACTATTTCAATACATTAGAGATTTCCTTGGTTAAAATACTGAAATCATGGGAAATGAAGCAAAAATAACCATAAGAGAAGAAATGTAGTCTCAATTTAGGTTTTATTTCAGAAATTGAAATTAAGATACTTGATTGTGTAGGGATCTAATTTATTTGTCTCAACACATTGTTATAGTTCTGAAAATGCATTTAAAATATCTCCCATGTTTTTCTGCCTTAACCATTCCTTTTGGACAGTAATTGATTCTAACTGCCAAAAAAAATCTGCTGCTTTTATTAGAAAAATCCTTATTTTTTAAATAATTAATTGCTTAAAATGGAAAGTAATAGTCTGATTACAGTTACAGTTAGTCTGTTGCTTGCTGTGCCCACTGCTTTATTTGTGTCTCACTCCCTTCAGGGTCTGTGAAGCTTTTGATCTTGCTTTTGCTGATCACTTAAACTACATGGTTACATCTTTAACTAAACTCCTTAGCACAGTTATGTTTTTATCAGTTGTAAATTATTTTATATCATTTAGCTTTTATGGTAAATCTTATTACTTATGTGCAATATAAACTAGTAGACTCTTTCCTCATTACGTATCAGAATGCATTTTGAATCGTAATTTTATAAATTAGGGGATCTTGATTTGAGTAAACTTCATAAGAGACTTTGTAATTGGATTTCTTTGAAACAGAAGGTATCCCTGGTGTTTAGTTTAAAATGACATCTTATTTTAAAAAAGTCTCTCTCTTACCAAAAGCTCCACTACCTTAAGTCAAAGAAAAAGAGTTGACCTTAATAAACAAATAGGTATTCAGACTAGTTTCGTTATGGAAGGCAGCCACCTCCTTGACCCTAACTACTCTGCTCTTTCATTGCAGCAGTTTTTGTTCTTGGGTCCTGGAAGTTGAGGGTACTTCACACAGCCTAAAGCTTACTTTCTTAGAGAATATGAAGAATATAGGGTGATTTAATCCTCACAGAATTTTCAAATTACCTCAGTCTTCATCTCTGTTGTGGTCAGCAATGAGTGTAAGAGAGTAAATCCCAATCATTTTTTAGCACTCCTCCTGTGTTACAGTTTGCTTCAGTATGAAAGAAAATATTTGCAGCTCAATTATCAATTGGCATTTTGATGATTTATTTTTTAATTGAATTTCTTAGACATAAGCAAACATGGATTTTACCAGTAGCTCTTCTTGAAGCTCTGAATTATATAAATACAAGACACATATGAATAAAAGAAGATGCATTGAATTATAAGGGATTTAATTTGTTGCGATAGGATAAAATTATAAAACTTAAGGCACCTTTCTTGTATGTCAGTGTCTTACTGAGTTAATCTTCATAAAACTGGATGATTACCATTGTAAGACAGTCTTTCTTCCACATGTAAAGGTGATAACACAACTACATCCTCACTAGTAGTGCAAACATACTTGAGTTCTTTTTATTGGTTGTAGTGATGGCTTTATACTAATGGAGCTACCAAGATTGTTGTGAACCAGACTAAGTTAATAGGATAAGAGTAATGACAAATACTTATACAGAGCTTCCTATGGGCCACTTTCTAAGTGCTTTATGAATATCTTAAGTATATTTTTAGAGTATCATTTTATGTATATTTTCCTTTTACATATAGTTTTGTTTCAAACAGTTATAGTAATTGGAAGCAAACATTCAGACTTGTGTTTGTTTATTTAACAAACATTTTTGAGGGACTCCTGTGTGCCAGGGACTCCACAAAGTGATTTTTAGATTTCAAAATCAAGCCACAATACTGTTTTTTTTCCTACCTATAGTTCTGTAAACCACTGAAATATACTTTTACCAACTGAAGATTTTATATTAAACTTATGACAAGTTGGTTTTGGACTCTTTGGCTATCTCATGTGGCTGAGTACATCAGCAGTAAATAGAGTCATGAACAGCTTCAAGTGGTCTACTTTAGACTGTTTCCTTATGTAGTATAAACAACAGTGAGACTAACTGAAAACTTCATGAACAACTTTCATATGGCCTCTGAAGTCACCCATTTCCTGTTGCATATGATAGTTTTTAAAACTAGCAGGATTTTACTTTCCCCCATATTACTAAAATATTCTTTGACAGAATCTGGAATATGTTAAAATGGAGTCTTGTGTGGATGCATTTCTATTCTATTGGATCTAACACACAGGCCCTTTTGGCATGTACTGTGTAGAAGAGAGGGATGCGTGCCCTGTACTGTTGAGCACATCTACATAGTCTACGAAATAAGGACACACATGAAATTAAATCTAATATGTTTTCTGGGAGTGCTGTAGAATAAATACAATAAAGTAGAAGTAGTTGGTATTTGAATATTGTGATGATAAACATAGGAGGACATGATACATTCATCTACCTTCCAGGTTTTAACCACAGGTATTAAGAACACATATACAGAATGGTGTTTGTATCTTTGCTTTTCTTATTTCATGTTAATTAAAAATTTAAAACTAGTCTCTTAAAATTTTAATCAGTTTTAACATTTTAATCATAGTTGATAAGAATTTTTTTCTTTATAGCTTATTAAAAATCAACAGCATTTATGTATTTTAAGTTGCATTTAGGTATTTTTAAATTAAGGTTTGCAGTGTTGGATATATATATCACCTATGATGTGGTACATTCTTTATTAAAAAATGAGTTTTACTACTTTATTACGTATAGTTGATTAAAAAACATCAAAGATATACATTATATCTTTTTATTTAAGTACACAAAAAAAGATGGCAGATTTTGTTTGGTCCTATCAAAGACAGTAATTTAACCGAAGGTACAAAGGAAATGTTATGACCCCCAAATCTTCTTTTCAGGATATTGATTTAAAAATTTGTGAACTTTATTATGCAATTTTATAAGAATATTAGATATATCCTAGAGTATTAGAAGCTAGAAATGAAAATCACCAGGGTAATTAGTTGCCATTATTCATTCACATGTGTGTATAAATTGAATTTAAACTCAATAAAAGCCTGGACCATAGAATGGTTCTGCATCAAAATAAAAATTATGCTAAAAGAATGAAGTGAAGTAGCAGCTGCTACACAATAAATGCCCAAGATTACTTTGTAATGACATAGCTTTCACTTTGCAGTATTTGCAATAATATTCGAAATATTAGATATTTCTCCATGTAATATATTTAAAATAATGACTTGGTGGCATTGAACATTCAGTAAATAGTTAATGTGGTGATTCAGATCATTGTGCTGCCATTTAAGCATGTAAATACAGAAGCCATGACCATTTGTCTTTCTTATTAATATCTTGTGAACTGTTCCCAAATAGAGGTACTTTATTCATCACAGAATACTATAGTATTTAAAAAATTTCTTTTCACTTGCATTATATATTATTTGATCTTCATATCCAAGGTAAGCTTTTTCAGAAGCAGAAATTGAGACCAGAGTTAAATGACTTGCCTAGAGTTGTGTAGCAGTTTAATGGGAAAAGTGGGATTAGAACCTGGGTCTTTAAATTAACTCCTCCCTTTGTTCCCCAGTTTACCAGATCCATCGGAGCTCTGCAACATTTCACCATAAACAGATAAGATTTTATACATATACCAGTAATGTATTAACATATGACAAACATGAGTAAGTTTTCCTCAATAATGAACAGAAAATTAGTGAGGTAATTGCATTTCTCAATGTACTCATTATGACCTGGTACTCTTCCAAGGGCTTTTATTGATATTATTATCTTATTGATGAGATGGTTAGATAGCATCACCATCTCAAGGGACATAAATTTGAGCAAACTCTGGGAAATAGTGGAGGACAAAGGAGCTGGAACACTGCAGTCCATGGGGTCACAAAGAGTCAGACACAACTTAGTGACTTAACGACAATGACAAAATTATTTTATTGAATCCCTCTAATTGTCCCCATTTCACAGTTGAGGAAATTGAGGCACAGTGATGAATGAAGTAAAATGATGATAATTTGCATTCTGAAGGAAGAGAAAATCTGCTTCTTGAGTCTTAATAGTTCTTCCCTGCTTTAAAATTACAACAGAATTTGCAAATAATATAGAAAGGAGGATAGGGCATCAATATAAGATGCGTTTATGAATTATTAAATACAAACAGCTGGTAGCAAAAGTAATCATACCAGTGATTCATGCTATTTAAAATCAGTGGTTCTTAAAGTGTGATGCCTTGACCAGAAGCATCAAGATTACCAGAGAACTTGTTAAAAAGTTTTGAGGTTCCAACTCAGACCTATTGCATCAGAAACTTTTGAAATGAGACCTGAGCATCCTGGTATTAACTTGAATCAACTTGTCCTAAGTGCAGTGAGACTAAAACTTCAAGTTAACATGCAGTCTCTCGGCAGTGGTTATCCAGCTTTTAAAATATTTTTATCCCTAAGACTTCTCTGAAATAATTTCAGTCGTGAGCAAGCATAAGTCATAATTTTTAAGACCTTCTAAAGAGTAGTTCAAGATAGTATGCTGATATTGGTGTGAATTGCAAACTGTTTTTAATGGGTGACATTTTGATTTAATTCTATATGATTATCAAGTGCTTCTTTGAATGTATTTAGGGGATCTAGTGGGGATGTGTGGGGAGATGGACTCCAGTTCCTCAGTTGAGCAAAAAAGATAGATGACTTTTTCTCCTGAGATTACCTAGCTACAGAACTGGAGGTGCAATTATGTTTAGGATTTCTGACAGTATTATTACATCCTCAAAAAGTCTCTTTGAGCCCATCAGTTTTTTCTCCCCATATTACAGATGAGGAATGGAACAGACAGGGAGTGTTTAAGAGGCTTGCCTAATGTTTTACAGGGCTGCAGTGGAGCGGCAGGGAAAGGGAAAAAATAATGAAACATCTGAAGACAAGACAAAGCTTTCCTCCACCTCCAGCCCCCTGCCCTGCTCTTTTATTCTAACAGAGCCTGAAGCAGCAGGACGGTGATGCACAGGGTGAGGCCCCCAATCCTCACGGCCCTCCTCTTCCACCCACATGTCCTGCGCCATCACCTCACGCAGCAGTCACCGTAGCTCCTGCAGTTTTGGTTTTACTATTTTCATTTTGCTATGTATTTGAATATTATTATTTATCATACAATTATTGGTTTTCATTTATGTGCTTTTTATAAGGAATTGTGCATCTCTGCGTGTGATTTTATTTTCTTGAAGTCAGGTTTTTCTCCATCAGAGATTGATGTTACTGAAAAATAAACAGGAGTTCATGTCATGGGTGGAAAGGGTTGTGATATATATATACATATATATCACTTCATAATACAAATCACGTTTCTGTAATGTATTTCTTGTGATTATTGATAAATATCTTTGTATCCTTTTTATATCCCTGTGTGTCATGGGTTGAGTGTTTCAGTGCTTATGATGAGATAAATTGTTCTGTTTTCTCGGGAAGTTCTTCGATACATTGACCGAATTTTTGACTGAGGAGGGAAGGAAGGTACAGAGAATTGGGAGAAGAGTGGTCAGAAAAAACTCCCTCTAGAGGTGACACCATCACCTGAGTCCTTTAAAGGGTAGGGTTGGAGAGAGAAAGGGGGTTAGAATCAGAAGAAAGGTAGGCTGGGTGGGACAGCTTATGTGAAAAGTAGGAAATGAAGCATAGCATGCTTATTTTACAAAGTTAAAAATCAGCTAAGAATAGCTGTAGTGTAGTGTGAAGAGTGGAGACAGCTAAAACGTGAGAAGTAAACCAGATCCCAAACAGATGTATAATACCCTTGACTCCCTTCTGAAGATCTGGGTACCTGTTGAAAGAGCCTAATAAAGCTACCTGAGTTTTACTGAGTCTTGCACTTCCCAAGCTGTAAATTTTTAGAATTGCCTTATAATTTTTTTGAAAGGGGTTGAAGAGAAGTGAAGAGAAAAGGGTACAAGTATTGGATGTAATGCATTATTTCTTCATTTTTTAATTTATCAACTGATGTTTATCATACTGTATATGAGACATTGTACTGGACACTAGGAATATGGTGATAACTGGACATATTTCTCTGTTTCCCTAATAGGATTATGTGTGGCTATATTCTTATCTTACCTCAGAAGTCCCTTTGTTGGATACATTTCAGTATGGATTCAAGGCACTTAGAATTCTAAGATACTGATGTTTACCACCAAATATTAACCATTCAGCATATAAACATTATATCACTATTAAAGCTAGAAGCCTATTTAGAGCAAAAGATGTAGAGTGCTTACCATATTCAACAATGATATGGGTATGCCTGAAAAGCAAGATATATCTGCCGGGGTCCAGCCCCGGCTGATCCAGGGTATTCGAAGGAGAGATGGCATCGGCAACCTATTTATTTAAATATTCATCAAAGATATAAAGAGTAATAGAATGAGGATAGCTCAGTCTTAAGTGATATTTCAGTTATTTTATATAAAGATAGCTAATACAGACATTCAGTTAAAAAAAAAACTGGCCATTCATTTAAAATTAAGAGGATAACTATATATTATATTTATTGGTGCACAAGTAATTGTGGTTTTGTCGTGTTGAAATTTGCCTTTGATATTGGAATACATTCTTAAATGTGGTTTTGTTATATATCATTTTAATACACATTTCTTACTCTATTTTTTTTTTTTTACTAATGATTTCTTATTTCCTGTGTATTTTAGATTAGGGAAATGATGTTAGAAAAAAAGCAAATTCAAGGAATTTTCTTATTTGAGTTCAAAATGGGTCATAAAGCAGTGGAGACCACTCACAACATCAACAATGCATTTGGCCCAGGAACTGCTAACGAACATACAGTGCAGTGGTGGTTCAAGAAGTTTTGCAAAAGAGACAGTAGCTTTGAAGATGAGGAGCATAGTGGCCAGCCATTGAAAGTTGCCAATGACCACTTGAGATGATCATAGGAGAAGTTACCTAAGAACTCACTGTCGACCATTTTACTGTCGTTTGGCATTTGAAACAAATTGGAAAGGCGAAAAAGCTCAATAAGTGGGTACCTCATGAGCTGACTGAAAATTTAAAAAATGGTCGTTTTGAAATGTCATCTTATTCTGTGCAACAACAGTGAACCATTTCTCAATTGGACTGTGAGGTGCGATGGAAAGTGTATTTTATATGACAACCAGTGATGACTAGTTCAGTGGTTGGACTGAGAAGAAGCTCCAGAACACTTCCCAAAGCCAAAGTTGCACCAGAAAAGGTCATGGTCACTATTTGGTGGTCTGCGTGCATCTGATCCACTACACCTTTCTGAATCCCAGCAAACCCATTACATCTGAGAAGTATGCTCAGCAAATCAGCGGGATCCATAGAAAACTGCAACACCTGCAGCTGGCATTGGTTAACAGAATGGGCCCAATTCTCCTCAACAGCGCTCGTCACACATCGCACAACCAACACTTCAGAAGTTGAATGAATAGGACTATGAAGTTTTACCTCATCCACCATATTCACCTGACTTCTTGCCAACTGACTACCACTTCTTCAAGCATCTCAACAACTTTTTGTAGGGAAAACACTTCCACAACCAGCAGGAGGCAGAAGTTGCTTTCCAAGAGTTCCTTGAATCCCAAAGCACAGATTTTTATGTTACAGGAATAAGCAAACTTACTTCTCATTGGCAAAAATGTGTTGATTATAATGGTACCTATTTTGATTAATAAAGGTGTATTTGAGGCTAGTTATAATGATTTGAAATTCACACTTCAAACCACAATTACGTTTGCACCAACCTAATATTTTGAAGTTATTTTTGTAGCTCAGTCCTGAGAGGAACTCAGTTTTGGAATCTATAGAGTCTGAAGAAAGCGAGATATTTTCTTGGAATAGATAGTCATAACTGTACTTTTTAATTTACAATTGTGCAATCAGTGTTGTACCTATAAACAATTCCAGTGGTAGTGTAAACTGCTTATATAAACAGTTTTGAATGATAGTATGCACATACATTATAATTATCTAGGTTTTTGTTTGAGGGATTGATTCATACCTTTAATGTATGCTTTAATCCTTATGTATCCTAAGGCTGTTCTAGCACACTGGTATGTGATTATATTTATTTATTCAAATAATATTTCTAGTAGTTCTTATTTTAGTTCATTAGCACTAAAGTACCAGAAAGTAAACTTTTAATACTGTTTTGAAAATGTTAGTGAATAATTTTGGTAAATAAGCTATATGCTTGAGTCTTCTTGAATGTATGAATGCTTGATTATTCATATTGGAATTTACCTCTTATACTTTAACAGAGAATCTTTTTCTGAAAGATTTTGCTTCTGTACAAATTTTCTTTGCATATAACTGGTTAGTTATTTTGTGGCAATTTCTGGACTTGACTTATTTCTAGAATCTGTCTTAACTTCAAAAATATTTATGTTCTACGAACAAAACTTGGAAATATCAACTAGTATTTGTATAGGAATTTAAAATTTTTGCTTGCTTCTTTATGCCACCAGTGTTCATACAGAATTACCTCATAGTATTAAGTAATTAGAATATTGTTATTGCTGTTTTCCACATTTGTATAGCTCATTAAGTTTTTAAAAATTGCTCTGTTACTTTGAAGAGTGAAACCTACCAGTTACGTTCCACAGGACAGTAGAAACTTAAGAGTTTAGGTAGATATTTAGCTGTTTTGTGAGATGTGTTATTACAATTCTCAAATACTATCATTTGATATTTTTCTTAATAACAATTCAGATATAATTAGTATTATAACTAGCATTTCTTGGATATATTAGCTACTGAATGATTTGGGGTATGCACATAGAAAAAAATCAATATCTGTTTCACATCATGCACAGAATTTCTGTTGAATAGAGAGTTTGTGTAGAGGAGTAAAAAAGGAAAAACAGATTGGAAAACAAATTGGGTATAGTTGATGGAATGTCTTGTATTCCAGGCTGTGACATTTGACATTTGTCCTGTGGTCATTGGACAGCTGTTAAAGGTATTTAAAAGTCTAAGTGGTCAAATAATTGTAAGAATGATAAGCTGGAAACAGATAAAAGTTTATAGAAATAGACTGTTACCTCATCTCTTAATTATGATAGATTTTTAGCTATGTTGAGATTTATATGATGCTATTCCACTTGGTTTGAATGGGGGAGTAGGATTAAATTGGGGATTTAGGCTGTGTTCTAATTCACACATTATAAGTTGGATTTATCCCAGGAATCAGGGTTGACTTAGCAGAGTATCCTATTATTATAGACTGAAAGTTTTAATATGTCCATGCTACATAAATAATCCATATAGAGTCAAGGAAATGCCAGTCAAGATCCCAAGGAATTAATTTTTTCAAGAATTCAAAAACTGATCCTTAATATATAGGGAAATTCAAGGGGATAAGAAGATACTCTGAAGAATAGCAAGATGAGAAGCTTTGTATTACAATATATTGAGACTAATGTTATAGCTATAGTAATGTGGCATTGGGACAAATACTAAATATATGAGTGAAGTAATAGCTCAAAAAAAGAACCATGCACATAATGTGGTATTGCACGTCAAAGGGGGAAAGAACCAACTCTTTAAGCAGTGATGCTGGGATAATTGGATACATATATACGGGGGAACTGTGAGACTGAACCTACCTTGTATCTTATACAAAATTGATATCCTGAAATATTATCAATCTAAATGTGAAAGGCAAAATTGTAACACTTCTGGGATATAATGTAGGAGAATATCTTCATGATTTTTAGGTAGGGAAGGAATTCTTATACAAGACATAAACATTACTACCATAAAGGATAATTGTAAAGGAAAAATGAATAAATTTGATTTTATTAAGAACCTGTTTTCATCCAGAGGCAAGTGTTAAACATGTCACAGAATAGGAAAGGATTTTTTTTCAACAGTACATAAAAGTGACAAAGAACTTATGTTGATTACAAGTAAAAGAATGACTGTAAAGCGATAAGAAAAAGACAACTCAATAGAAAATTGGCTAAGTCCTGGAACACTTGGCACCTCACAAAAGAGAAAATGCAAATGGCCAGTAATTTTGAAATGTGTTTCATTTTCTTGGTAATGAAGGGAAAGCAAGTTAAATCTTCATTGCAGGTAGAATACGTTGATACAACTACTTTAAAAAATTGTTCAGCATTATCTAGTGTGACGATATCATTTTATGAATTAACAATTCTGCTCTTAAGAATATACCCTGGAGAAGTGTGTGCAGATAAACAGTAAACTATGTCTTCAAAAATGTGCATAGCTCCGTTTTCATAATAGCTAATAGGTTGAAGTAAAAGTACAGGAAGATAAAAGTACAGAAAGTCGACACCACAGACTTAGGATGGTATTACTATGGAGGAGAGAGGGGAGGGTTATGTGATTGAAGGAGATACACATGGTTCTGGTTCTAGTGTATTTTTTGACCTGATTAGAATTACTGTTGTTCACTTTGTAATTGTTGAATTTTATATAAATTTTGATGCACCTTCTATTGGTAGTGGTTTATTCACTAAGTCGTGTCCAACTCTTGGTGATTCCATGTTCTATAGCCTGCCAGCCTCTTCTGTCCATGGGATTCTCCAGGCAAGAATACTGGAGTGGGTTGCCATTCCCTTCTGCAGGGGATCTTCCTGACCCAGGAATCAAACCCAGGTCTCCTGCACTGTAGGCAGATTCTTTTACCGACTGAGCTACTATGGAAGCCCTTTTATGTATTATGTCCAGTTTTTAAAAAACGTTTTTGTTTTCAAAGTGTCTAGGAAGAATAAGTATCTTTCAGAATTGGAAACAATTATTAAAAATGGAAAAAAGGAGAACTTTTCACATTTAAAAACAGTTCTAAAATCTAGTTTAAGGTCCTTGGGATTTAAGACATCATTCCATAATTTTAAGCACTCATATATTCTTTATGCTAGAGGTGACAAATTATCCCTTCAGCCAGTGTTTATGGAGTTGCTTAGTTGTTTCACTGAAATGTGATTTAAGGTGGGTGATAATATTGTGGATTGGTATAATTGATGAGCTCATCGTACATTTTAAAACTCTGTATATACCATTTGAGTACTTTTAATTCCCTAGTTTCACTTCTAGGTGCTATGATTATTACTACTTTGGAATGGAATTTGACAGTTATCATTATGAAATTGAGTGTGTCAAAGAATATTTTTAATTCTTGGTTGACGGTAGTTAAAAATACAGTCTTATCTGACAAGGGCTCTGTTAAACAGGCAGTACAGACTCCTGAATCCAAAATTCATTATCATCTAAAAATTCCAGAAAATACCAGTCCTCTGGGATTTTTATCAGTTTTTGTTTCAGACTCCACATGATTCAAATGTTTATTTAAGTATATTTACAATGAACAATATCCTGAGTCCTAGATTTCTTCATTCTGTGAACAAACACCAAAGGTTACAGTGTGTATATATGTATTAGGGCATATATATTTTATATATATCTGCATCGTGTATATGATTTCCATGGAGAATAAATGTTATTTTTATTATATCTGAAAGTTTAAATGTTATTTTTTGCTGATGAAAAAATATAAGCAAAAGGAAATCTATTTAAAGTTAGCTGCCTCTGCCTAATTTATAATTCTTTTTGAAATATGTTTCTGTTTTAAAAAAAAAACCTGAGATATCCAGAAAAAAGTCTAAAACAGCATTGTTCTTGCCTCCTTGGGTTTCTTTTTCCTGGTTTCTATCTCCTTTTTATTCTTCCCTTATTCTTGCTGTCTTCAGTTTCACCAACAGATTTAGTAATGTAAACCAGAAAGTTACAAGCAAATGTTCAGGGCCAGCCAAACAGTGTTTTATATACCCAGAATTCTAAAAGTGTTTCTTTGAACTTGAAAGATCAAGGTTGTGAATACTTTATAAGTAGAACAATAGAACATGTGACTTTAAAGATCTTTGTTGGTGTATATACCATTATTTGAGTAAGTTTTTCCAAGCTTGGGATCTTTTCTGGTCTCAGTTGTGGAGGCATTAGCCAGACTTGCTTAGGAGACTTAGATGACTTAGGTAAGGAGACTATTAACTAATGACTCAAAGAATTGTGACAGGTTTTTTCATCAAGGTTCTTTGATTATAAAGAATAGGAATTCATTTGAAGTGACTCTAACTAAAGAAGAATTTATTGGAAAAATATAGGCAGATGGCACCCAAGTCTGAAAGGAATACCTGGCTTCTTTAAGGCCTGAAGAGGAACTCTGTCTCAAAGTTTGCATAGTCCCTCATCTCTGCCACCATGGCTAGTGTGCAAAAAGACTCTCCTGAAGACACAACTGATGGTCTTCATGTGAAACTAATTGATGTTCTAGGTTCTTACACAATTAGCCATTTTTGTAACCAGAACATAATTCCCAAATTTTAAAGAAACTTAAGTTATGATACTGTCTTGCTGATGCTTTCTCAGTAGTATAAAAGATTTAGTGAACTATGGACCTTTGTCTCAGTGCTAACATAATTTTTTTTAACAGGGTTGATCCTCTATAGATGACATGGAGTTTCTCTTATTTAAGAAAAGTATGACTTTTGATTTTTAGACCTCTTGGTTTATTCTTCAGTGTTCTTTATTCAACATAGATCCAAAATAAGAACTTTTGGCTGTTAGTTGATTATAGCTAAATGTACACTTAAAATGAGAGGTCTTCTTGTACTACCAGTTCTAATCTTTCCTTTCCAAAAGCCCACTGGAGAGTATCCCAGAAGCTTTCAGAGTCTAGATTGTTATTAGTTGAACTTGCATATGAAATTATAGTTATAAAATTGTATTTTTGTGATTCAAATGCAGTCAGCTGTCAATAATTTCTGTGGATCAACCTAGTACAAATTAGTGTCTGTGAATTGCCTTATATTATTGCTAAAATATAGCAAATTCATAACTTTATGTTTTAGAAAACATCTGAAGTAACATCACATCATCCTGGTCTCTTCTTTGCTATGTAGTTTTTTTTATTGTGCAGGTATTAATAAACACATATTTCATGTGTGTGTGACACCTTGTTTGTCTAGACTCTGAAAATGTAAAGCAGTCTAGACTTCAGTCTTTGAAAGTTCATACATTAGTTGAAGAATACAGAAAATATGCAGAAGATAAGTAAATACAATGTTGCATATGTTACATGAATGCTCTAAAGAGTAAGTGCTCTTACAATTTCAGTATATGAAGCAGTGGGGAAAGAAGGTTTCATGGAAAAATGCAGTTTAAACTAGGCCACAGTGAGCTTATAAGATAGTCATACAGATAAGAGAGAAGATAGGGTTTCAAGCAAGTGGGGTGACATCAGTGAGGGATTTTTATGACTGTAAGGAGGACAATAATTTTGACTACTCTGGCTGGGTCAGAAGTTTCAGGGAGCATAAAAATGGGAAAGGAAAAAAAGGCTTTTAGGTAACTCGCAGTTAGGATAAGGAATTTTGATTTTGTACTCCACATTTGTTATTTCAGGAGGGATGTAAGATGTATAAAACTACTGGGGTTCAGGGAGAAAATAATAGAAATTATATTTTATCCCAAGATATGTTTGTTACTATTTTAGAAGATTGACAGTCATTCATGCTTATAATTTTTTCAATGTATGCATATATTGGGGGCTGTGCATGAAATATGTTTACAGGTGGGGTGGGATAATCTAAAAAGTTGAGAGAGTACTGCTTTTAGATCACCGAGAGCCATCAAATGTTTAAAGCAAGGGTGACAGACAAAGTGATATGGAAGAGAACTGAGTCTGTAACAATTTATGGGACAAATGAGAAGGAAGAGAAGTAAAGGGAGGTATAATAAGAGGCCAGGTATAAAGCAGCACAGGCCTGCATGAGTATGGTGGCAGTAGAAATGGAATAATGTATCTACAAAATTTGGAATTCCACGTTAATGTGGGGAGAGAGCAAAGTGAACAGCAAGATTGCTTGCTGTGTTGACTAGAAATAGCTAAGTCCAAAGAGGAGATGTATTGATACTTGATAAAAGGTAATAAATTCCATCTTGATTAAATTGAAATAGTGATATTAGCCAAATATCCAAATGAAAATGTGCATTCGCCACTTGGGTGTATAGTTCTTCAAAGTTTCAGAATAGATTTGGAAGAAGGTACAAAATCATTACTCTCACCCAACTATAAAGTGAGCTTCAAGTTACTCTTCATTTCAACAAAACTGATTTAATTAATACCAAAACTGAGAAGAAAACATCCTCTTACTTGTAAGTTTAATTTGGGCATATCCTGTGTGGAAAGTTTAGATATATTATAGGGATTCCTTCTCCCTGGAAATGCTTATAGGCAAAACACTACCTACTCTTTCCCCAATAGCTTGAATTTTACTTTGGCCCTCGTAAGCTTCAGATGGAGAAGGAACCCTGTTTCGAGAGAGTCTGTGGTTTGCATAATTATCTTTTAGATGATTATGCTCTTAATACTGTTGTATGAATAATAATTTCATTTATGAATTGTCACAAAAATTAAGGATTATTCTTAATTTCTTGAATAAGATAACTGAAATCTGATAATCCTTCTCTGATCATAATTATCTTAGTTGTTGATACCATAATTAATATAGGTCATTAATTAGATAATCAAATAGTTTCAAAAATTTTAACAGCACATTGTTTTTTCTTTTAAAAATCAATACTCAGTCCAGTACTAAGTTCTAAAAAGAACAGACTCTTTCCCCTGCATTTGGATCTGCTGTGAATCATGAGTCAAGGGTGATTTCACTCTTAAAACTGTTAAACAGGTTTTTTTTTTTTTTCTCCAGCAAAAGGTAAAATCATGACTCTCAGCTATATAATGAACATGTCAAGAGTTTAACTTACTGATTTCTGAGGGAGCACAAAAAATGTTGCAACTGGTTAAAGGTAAAGCCAAAGACAAGTGCATAAGCCCATCTAGAAGCTTTTCAGGTGGTTCAGACAGTGAAGAATCTGCCTGCAATGCAGGGGACCCAGATTCAGTCCCTGGGCTGGGAAGATCCCTGGAGAAGGGAATGGCTACCCACTCCAGTATTCTTGCCTGGAGAATGCCAGGGGAGAGAGGAGTCTGTCGGGCTCCTCCACCAGAGTCCATGGGGTCACAGAGTTGAATGTGACTGAGTGAATAACACTCTAACTCATCAAGAAGGCAAAATGAATTTTCTTCATAGATGCAAAACTGACCTCTTCTTCAGTGAGAAAAGAGATCAATTGAGACCTCCTGCAGACAGAATCTATTTGTATGTCTATAAACAGTAATTATTTGTATTAGTCTCAGCTTTCTACAAATAAACTTGTTTCGGCAGAGTTGTAAAAGAGCTAGAAGACCGGCACAAACCACAGTGAATCAGATAACCTGGAAAGATGTGTCCTAATGAATGCATTGCTTTAAATTAAGGACACTTAGCAGTTATTTTTCATCCATTTAAGAAATTTTTACAATCTGTCTTTATGTAACGAGTATTGAAGGTAAATGTTATCTAAGGGTATTATTTTAAATCTACGTAAAATTCCCCAACATCACAAAAAGAAAAGCTATTAAAATCATAATAGAATTTAACTTTGTTGTGACAAGTAGAAAGTTTGTTTTTGTAAAGGTGTTTAACCGACACTCCAAAAATAAAACATCTTCTGTAGAAATGGACTGATAAAATTTGTAGGTACACTAATTTTACAATTTCATGTAAATAATGTTTCTAGTTAGACCCTTTAGATATATTTGGAACACTGGTATAAAGACACAGAACAGATTGTATCAAGACAGCTTAAATTGATTAATAATTTAATTTTTCATCACCCATTGATCCCTTTAGCAATTCATAATCTATATTTCAGAATACAGTCATTTAAGAAAAGCAAATAGGATACATTAAGTTAAGTGATGTATGCCCCTGAAATATCAAATTATTCTGGCACAATAGAGTCTTCCCCTTAAGTTTTGCCATAATGGCCTCAAAAAATGTCCATCACATGTACAAGAATAAAACACTTTAAAATCTTGCTTACTTAAGAATGTGGAACATTATTATCATCAGTAATAACTATAGAGAGTACACAGTGCTAATATTCTTGAATGTTCACACTTAAAAGCAGACTGCCCCCTTAATGGTGACCTTTCAGGTTGTGTTTTCCAAGTGTTTTTATTGCAGCTGGCTTGCAGCATTTAAGAAAGCTGAAGCTAGCCTGTTTCTTAGATGCCTCGCCTGGCCTTGTTAATAGATACCAGCATTCCACTTGTTAGTACCAGTGACACAGGAGAAACTCTTAATATTATGCTATGGGGTATTGATAAAGAAGACAGAAAAAGTCTTTTTATGGTAGTTGGATCCTCAAAACAACTCTTCATGTTCTAGTGATAAAACCCAAGTTGGATATCCAGCAGAGGTACATGAGCTTATCTGTAGAGCTGATACAACCTCTTGAATTCTCTCACCATGACAGGAACCCCATCTAAAGTGAAGGCTTGCAGAACTGGAGATACCAGAACGCTTTTCTTCCTCATTAGTACAAGTAGGGTTAACCCTATTCTTCTAGGATAAAAGTGTGTGATTATTAAACAAAGACCATATTCTTTTTCTTCTGTAATTTGAAAATGTTCAGAGAGACACACTCGGGTGATTGTTGTTAGTAGAATAGCAAGACTGTGAATTACCTAGCCTTAAGGTATAGGAATATGAGGGGCAAATATCTGGAGATTTCAGGGTAGAATAAATCAACTTTGTGATAAAATCTGTATATAGGCATCTACTGTATTTGTTCTGTTTCTATAGCTGTGTTGGTTATAAGAGTTGATTGTGTTCCAGTATTCTGAGTGTTAACATCTTCATTGCTGATAGCAAGTTGCGGAGCTTTGGCAGGCAGAACTTGCTACCATGAATGGGGCAGAATTTATCTTCACCTTTTAGTTATAAACAATAGGACTTTTTATGACCAAGTATACATAAAAGTTCAATGATTACTTAGACCCACATATATTACTTAGAGCCTTGAGGCCAATTTTGGAGAAATAGGTGTGGTGTATGCTGCCTCACACTCTAGTAAAGCAATGCTCAAAATTCTCCAAGCCAGGCTTCAGCAATACGTGAACCGTGAACTTCCTGATGTACAAAGCTGGTTTTAGAAAAGGCAGAGGAACCAGAGACCAAATTGCCAACATCCGCTGGATCATAGAAAAAGCAAGAGAGTTCCAGAAAAACATCTATTTCTGCTTCATTGACTATGCCAAAGCCTTTGACTGTGTGGATCACAATAAACTGTGGAAAATTCTGAAAGAGATGGGAATACCAGACCACCTGACCTGCCTTTTGAGAAACCTGTATGCAGGTCAGGAAGCAACAGAACTGGACATGGAACAACAGACTGGTTCCAAATAGGAAAAGGAATACGTCAAGGCTGTATATTGTCACCCTGCTTCTTTAACTTCTATGCAGAGTACATCATGAGAAACACTGGGCTGGAAGAAGCACAAGCTGGAATCAAGATTGCCAGGAGAAATATCAATAACCTCAGATATGCAGATGACACCACCCTTATGGCAGAAAGTGAAGAGGAAGTAGAAAGCCTCTTGATGAAAGTGAAAGAGGAGAGTGAAAAAGTTGGCTTAAAGCTCAACATTCAGAAAACGAAGGTCATGGTATCTGGTCCCATCACTTCATGGCACATAGATGGGGAAACAGTAGGAACAGTGTCAGACTTTATTTTTTTGGGCTCCAAAATCACTGCAGATGGTGATTGCAGCCATGAAATTAAAAGACACATACTCCTTGGAAGGAAGGAGTATGTGTTTCCAACCTAGATAGCATTCCAACCTAGATAGCTATTTCCAACCTAGATAGCATATTCAAAAGCAGAGACATTACTTTGCTTAACAAAGGTCCTTCTAGTCAAGGCTATGGTTTTTCCAGTGGTCATGTATGGATGAACAAGTTGGACTGTGAAGAAAGCTGAGCACCAAAGAATTGATGCTTTTGAACTGTGGTGTTGGAGAAAACTCTTGAGAGTCCCTTGGACTGCAAGGAGATCCAACCAGTCCATTCTAAAGGAGATCAGTCCTGGGTGTTCTTTGGAAGGCCTGATGCTAAAGCTGAAACTCCAGTCCTTTGGCCACCTCAT
Source organism: Bison bison bison (assembly GCF_000754665.1). Classification (NCBI taxonomy): domain Eukaryota; kingdom Metazoa; phylum Chordata; class Mammalia; order Artiodactyla; family Bovidae; genus Bison; species Bison bison. The sequence goes on along the minus strand of NW_011494796.1, from coordinate 4,928,601 downwards.
GCAGAGTTGACTCATTGGAAAAGACTCTGATGCTGGGAGGGATTGGGGGCAGGAGGAGAAGGGGACGACAGAGGATGAGATGGCTGGATGGCATCACTGACTCGATGGACGTGAGTCTGAGTGAACTCCAGGAGTTGGTGATGGACAGGGAGGCCTGGTGTGCTGCGATTCATGGGGTCGCAAAGAGTCGGACACGACTGAGTGACTGAACTGAACTGATGCTGTCTGCTCATATTTAGTGATGTGTTGTGGTAGAAGTTTGAGGCATTATGGGCGGGATTCCCAGTGCATGCCAAGAAATTTGAGCAGCTAACATAGATGTCCCAATGATTACTTCTAATTCTGTAAGCATCAAATTGAATAAAGTGAAATTTTAAAATAGACCAGATAAATTTTTAAAAAATTCTCATATCTTAATGTATTGTGTGTTTATATTTTACTACTTTCAAGAAAAGAAGAATTAAAATAGTATTCATAGTTATTATAAATCATATTTGAAAGGATACCAAGATCCATTATTATGAATTAATTTAAAATATACCTTAAGTTAACATAATCATTTGCAGTACAAATGCATTCATCTAGTGTTAGTCTATTGTTCAAACATTTCTTAGGCTAAGTTGGTATGCCTACTTGGAAAATTTTAACATCTGAAAATTTCTCTATGGTTGGCTTGAAAATCAGCAAATCTAAAAGCTATCCAAGTTGTTGAGCTTAAAAATCTACTTTAAAAAAAATTCTACTCTATAATAAGACCCATGAGGATTTTTTTTTTTTTTTAATTTAAACATTCTGGAAGTAATACTATATAGAATATTAAGCCCTACTCTTTTAACTAAACAAGTCATTTTGTGGTGATTTTAATTAGAAAAATGCAATATGAAAAAAAAAAAAACAACTTTATTTTTATCCTAAAGTAAGAAAACAGAAAAATAATCAGTATCGTCCAGGACATTCAAGAAAATTCTCCAGAAAGTCAATTCAGTGGATTAAATTAATCCATGAAGGAGCTCTATAGAAACAGCTGGCAGAGGGTGGGAAAAATCTTGCTGAATTAGTTTTTAATCACAAAATTTAAAGATTTGTGAAGTCAGTAATATGTACATTCTATGTAGGAAAGAGTCATTGCTGTCATACATAAATAAGTATTTGAGTTTTTATACTTGAGAATTACGTAGGAAAATCCGTGTGCGTGCATGCTAAGTTGCTTCAGTTGTGTCCAACTCTTTGTGACCACATGGACTCTAGAACTCCAGGTTCCTCTGTCCATGGATCCTCCAGGGAAGAATACTTGAAAGTGAAGTCGCTCAGTCCTCTTTGACTCTGTGACCCCATGGACTATATAGTCCATGGAATTCTCCAGGCCAGAGTACTGAAGTGGGTAGCCTTTCCCTTCTCCAGGGGATCTTCCCAACCCAGGGAGCGAATCCAGGTCTCCCGCATTGCAGGCAGATTCTTTACCAACGGAGCTATAAGGGAAGCCCTGAGAATACTGGAGTGTGTTGCTATTTCCTCATCCAGGGGAGTCTTCCTAGCCCAGGGATTGAACCCACATCTCTTACATCTCCTGCACTGGCAGGAAAATTATAGCATTTAAGAACAAATTAGGGATGAAATTACTGGGATAGCGTGCGTATTATTTCTGGTGAAAGGGATAAACTCTCAGGCAAAAAGGAGTGTCAGTAGATGAAGTTGCTGAAATGTTCATTTCATAAAAATGCTGCAATAACTTCTCAAAGTATCATCTTGATATATTTTGGGATCTCATACTCGTTGATCCTGTTAGACAAGTTGATCAGGCTGTAATCAGATTTAGATTGTAACTATCAGAGCAGTGAGTAATTTCATATTCTTTAGGAAGTTTGGAAAGGAAGAATCCAAATACGGAAATACTCCTTTTCTCTTAATGTACAATGGGAACATAATTTTGCTTATGTATAAGGATTACCTTATTTGAAGAATTACAGTACACTTGTGATCATTTAAAACCATTTCAGTGGCTCTTGTATTAGTTCATTCAGTCTGTGCTCTCTTACTTAATTTTTACAAAAAAGACTCATGGCAAGTTAGTATCATTTGTGTGTGAATTTTCCAATTGTATTTCAGACTTTAAGAAAAAAAGGCCTTAATGGTTGTGAGAGTCCTGATGCTGACGATTACTTTGAGCACAGTCCACTCTCGGAGGACAGATTCAGCAAACTAAATGAAGATAGTGATTTTATTTTCAAACGAGGCCCTGTAAGTACTTTTACTTTACCTCTACTTTTTATTTGTTGATCCTTTTTGTTAACTTCATTATTTAGGCTCTGAACAAGAAGGAACACAGAGGGTGCGACAGCCCAGACCCTGATACTTCCTATGTGCTAACTCCACATACAGAAGAAAAATATAAAAAAATTAATGAGGAATTTGATAATATGATGCGGAATCATAAAATCGCAGTGAGTACTAAAGTATGGTTTGTGCTTTTATCTTGTGCATGAAGAGACTGACCACACCTCTTGTTGTTTGTTTCACAGTGGGTGATGACAGCAGTAAGTAGAAGGAGGGAGGGGGGAGGTATTAATTTGTTTTGAATTTATAGAACCTCAAGATAAAATTGCAGAAATCTTAACAGTAGTACATCTTCAGTGTCTTAAATGTAGAAGTGAAGAGAAAACATCCTAATCTGGGCTCTACTACTATCTCCTTACTTTTGAATAGGGCATCTAAACATCCTAGATTCCAATTTCCTCATCTGTAAAGTGAATGAATTGGCTCACATAATTTTTTAAGGTCCCTTCCAGCTTTAAATTCCCATGATTTTAAATATAAGGATGCATTTGAGACTTCACTCTCCCTCTCATGACTTTTAAAATATTACATAGACTTTAGATTTTGAGACTATAAAATATGGCTAGATTTTATTATATAATTTGGTGCTTCAAAATTATTTTTAATTATTTTATATAGTTGCTATAATAGTAGCTTACTTTTTGACTCTTTGTAAGTGTCCCAAAACAACTTGGCGACAGTACCTCCAAATTCCTATTCTTTTCTTGCCCTGTCAGTGTTAAGGAGGAGCACCTTGACTTGATTTTAACTTAAGGAAACAGTGTTCTTAAACTGGTTGCAAAACAAAGTTACTTAAAAAATTTTCCATGCTCACACATCTAATGCTAAAAAAGAGTTCAAAGAGTTCTCACTGAAGCTCCATTGGCAAGAGTTGCTTAAGACATTATTCTTGATCTAATTTTTCTAACACTATATATGTGTTGTAGTCTTCATGAATAAATTGGTGCCACTGCTATTTATTTCACTACCAGAGTTAATTCTCTTAAAACTATGCCCTAATGTATGTATTATGGATTATTTCTTCAAAATAGTCTGATGCTATAAGAAGAAGCCCATGGACAACAGATTTAAGGAGATATTTTTGTGGTAATACCCTTCTTAATAAACATAACAACAGAAAAAATAAAGCAAAATTCGTTTTGACCTCATATGGATGTTGGTGACCTTGCAGATAACATTAACCTGCAAAAACTTTGTATAAATAAAATTGCTTTACCTTTAAAAAATTTTTATCATATATCTGTTGTTTTATATCTTTTAATGAGTTATAATTTTCTCCTTGAAATAAACTATTGAATAAAGTACTTAATTATTTATACTCTCTCAACTTTGAATTAGCAGTATTACCTTAATTGGGAAATCACTGTTTTAAAATGTAAGGAGAGGAAAGTTTTTATTTTCTCTCAGATTATAAAGAGGATTGTTGTATTTATCATGGTTAACAAGTATAAGTGGCCTATGGAGGAAATGAAAGAGGAAAATAGAAAATAGTGTTTTTAAGGGACCATGGTATATTTTGGAGGGAAATAAAATAATATAACTTTGTAATTTAATCTTTATACATTTAAAGATAACTTGTCAGTAGTTAATTTTGCTTAAGTTTTTTTTTTTGCATTTTTATTACACTCGTTACATTGTGTTTTATATACATAGAAAAATTTGGCTTTTTTTTTTTTTTTCCAGTTTTGTCCATTAAGAAGTGTAGTGAATTAAATCAGACAAGGGCATATTTGATGTATGAAGTTTATGATACGTGTACATCCTTTCTCTCTTTTGTTATATTTGGAATCTCCCAACTGAAGTGTCATGTTACTAAACTTATTTGCATGTATATAAGTGCTAATTTATGCTTTCTTGGTAACAGTGATGTATTTATAATGTTTTAAGTTGGACAGCACATCTTTAATATCAGGTTCTGGCCTTTCATGTTCATCTCTATGAATATTTGAAATATATAATGTACATATTATACTAGCATATATGTATTACTGTATAAAAATTGAAATTGAAAATGTTCATGGTAAATATTCTCATATAATTGTAAAGAAAGTAACTTAAACCTGCAACTTTATTTTAAGAACTTACCTCCATCTTCTGCTTTTAGTAACTAGTGTTACCTTACCAAATTAAAGTGCATAAGTTATTAAATTTAATTAGATGAAAATGAAACTAACAGTTTTCTCTTCCTTGTTCTTTATTTACAGCCCGGTTTGCCACCTCAGAATTTCTCAATGTCTGTCACAGTCCCTGTGACCAGCCCCAGTGCTTTGTCTTACACTAACCCAGGGAGTTCACTTGTGTCCCCATCTTTGGCAGCCAGCTCAGCATTAGCAGATACAAGCATGCTCTCTCCACCTCAAGCCACATTACATAGAAATGTATCCCCTGGAGCTCCTCAGAGACCACCCAGTACTGGCAGTGCAGGTATGTACTGATACTTATTCTTCTGATTCTTTAACTAAAAGAATGAAAAAATTAATTGCTAATATGAACAGTTTCTTATTCTGCTACTCATAATGTTCTTGCTTTGATGAGCAAGAGTCACTACTACATAATTGCCCCCATTTTAAAGTGTTTTTTTTTTTTGAAAGTCTGTGGCTCTAGCATTGTACAGGTATTGTGGAACAAATAGAGAACCTTCCTATTTTGGAAAATAAGCTTTCCATATCATGGGGATGCTATACCTAGACAGGCAGAAAATTTATTTAGGATATCATAAAGATTAAAAATTGATTGTGAGCCAGTTGTGTTAAAAAATAAATGGAGAGGTAGAGTCACTTAGAATTAGAGCATTCTCTGCATCCCCCTCCGCCTGATTTGTTCATTAACTCAGAAATTTGAGGTGCATTTACTGCATCTCTGTGTATAATGCAATTATCTCCTGTCCCATTATTCCTAGATTTTATGGCACTCCATTAGCACTGCCCCTAATTCTTGTCAACATGTACTTACTTGGTATTGAGTCACAAGACGGCAGACATGTCCAGAGCTTGATAGATGAGTGCCTATATGTTTGACTACATCATAATGCCTAGTTCAGACTGGACTAGTTTTTATTTTCATGTTTTTTAGGAATGAAGTGAGGGTTACCTCTGGTCAATTCATTCTCATTCAGATAAGGAGAATCAATTCACATTCACTCCTTGCCCTCTCTCCTCTCTCTGTAATGTTGTTAGGTGGGATGTTGAGCACTTCAGACCTCACAGTGCCAAATGGAGCTGGAAGCAGCCCAGTGGGTGAGTGAATTCCTACTGCCTCACTTTGTTGGCATCTGTCTTATCTGAGAGAAAAGGAATACTGTCCCTCAAACAAGGGTTTCTACCAAGTAGAGAGGAAAATATGGGGATAAATGACTAGAGTAGACCATGTCACTTTATGATTTGTTTAGTTATTGCTTTCACTAAGAGTTTTTGATACCCCTGTGTTATTCCTCATACCTTGGCCTTACATTCACTTATTCATTCAATAAATATTTATTGAATGCCTCCTTCATAGCAGACATTGTTCTTTTCTAAAGACTAAATTGCCTTAATACAATTTTTACATTAAGACAATTTCTTAAAGAGAAGCTTTCCGTGTCATCTGTCCCTACCAAAGTCAGACTGTTAGCAGACTGCTGTATTTTACAACTATATGAAATGTTTTCAGGGAGATTGCCATAGGAAGAAATAGTGGGCCTAATAGATAGACCCCTAATAGTGGGTCTGTCTCCACGGGATCAGTTTTGATGGTCACATGTGGAGCATTGACGTTTTGTCGTGGTTGCTGCCAGATTGGCTCTTTTGCTTTGGAACCCCTCCCAAGATTACTCTCAGTTTAAAAATTTCGTAAATGTGTCTGCCCAGCCGTGAAATCCTGGTAAAGATAGATTATGATCTTAACATTACAGAAACATGGCATATATGTCATAGAGTCACAGGAATAACTGTATTATTTTGGGTTACCATCAGATTTAGTTGTATTGGTCTCTTCATGTATGATAATCCCAGTTACCTTCATTTTTATCTGAAAGCAAGGGAAGGAATTCCCTTCTGTTTTTATTTTATTTTATTTTTTTAACTACCTTATTGATTACTCTTAACAGCCATATATGCTATTACTTTGACTATAAGAATAATAGAGTATTATGAATGTATACTTTTTATTTTATTTTTAAACTTTACAATATTGTATTAGTTTTGCCAAATATCGAAATGAATCCGCCACAGGTATACCTGTGTTCCCCATCCAGAACCCTCCTCCCTCCTCCCTCCCCATACCCTCCCTCTGGGTCGTCCCAGTGCACCAGCCCCAAGCATCCAGTATCGTGCATCGAACCTGGACTGGCGACTCGTTTCATACATGATATTATACATGTTTCAGTGCCATTCTCCCAAATCTCCCCACCCTCTCCCTCTCCCACAGAGTCCATAAGACTGATCTATACATCAGTGTCTCTTTTGCTGTCTCGTACACAGGGTTATTGTTAGCATCTTTCTAAATTCCATATATATGCGTTAGTATACTGTATTGGTGTTTTTCTTTCTGGCTTACTTCACTCTATAATAGGTTCCAGTTTCATCCATCTCATTCGAACTGATTCAAATGTATTCTTTTTAATGGCTGAGTAATACTCCATTGTGTATATGTACCACAGCTTTCTTATCCATTCATCTGCTGATGGGCATCTAGGTTGCTTCCATGTCCTGGCTATTATAAGTAGTGCTGCAATGAACATTGGGGTACACGTGTCTCTTTCCCTTCTGGTTTCCTCAGTGTGTATGCCCAGCAGTGGGATTGCTATTGCGTGATCAAAGAGACATCTGAAAACAGATCACTTATAGAAAAATTCCCTATTACATATGTTCAACCCACTTATACCAAAAATGTGAGGAGCTGCTTCCCTTGTGACTCAGCTGGTAAAGAATCCGCCTGCAATGTGGGAGACCCAGGTTCCATCCCTGGGTCGGGAAGATCCCCTAGAGAACAGAAAGGCTACCCACTCCAGTATTCTGGCCTGGAGAATTCCATGGACTGTATAGTCCATGGGGTCGCAAAGAGTCGGACATGACTGAGCAGCTTCTACTTATCTGCCTTAAGAAAATTTTGATGATTGAATAACTTAATTTAAAATGATTAGAAAGAAAGAAAAACAGTATTTAATGAGAGTTAAAAAACATATAGTGACCTAAAGTAGGAATAAATGCCTAATTGTTTCTGCCTCTGTATTAATCTCTGTTTTAATGGACTCAGATAGGACCTGTTGTATGATCTTTTTTAACAGATAATTAAACGTGGAGAAATTCATAAAGGTCTTACCAATTATACATTAGGACTGCTATCCTTGTAACTGTATTTCCTAATATTTATAGTTTATTTCTTTTCAACTCTATTTTAGTTGCTTATATGCCCATATACTCTTTTTATTGGAGAAGGCAATGGCACCCCACTCCAGTACTCTTGCCTGGCAAATCCCATGGACGGAGGAGCCTGGTAGGCTGCAGTCCATGGGGTCGCTAAGAGTCCGACAGGACTGAGTGACTTCACTTTCACTTTTCACTTTTCCTGCATTGGAGAAGGAAATGGCAACCCACTCCAGTGTTCTTGCCTGGAGAATCCCAGGGACGGGGGAGCCTCGTGGGCTGCCATCTGTGGGGTCGCAGAGTCTGACACGACTGAAGTGACTTAGCAGCAGCATACTCTTTTTATGTTGCATTTTCCTGTATGCTTTTAGTCTCCCAACACTATGCATCTTTCTCTCCTCTCTACTTTCCAGCCTGCTTAAGGCTAGAATCAATAATTTCTATTTTGTTTAATATTAATTTTGACTAGTTCTCAGTTTTAATTCCCAAATTACTTTTATTTCATAACTATTTGAAGATTTCTAATGTGTTTTCCCTTTGCCTTTGTTTTTTCCTCTCATCCTTCTGGCTTGATAAACATTGTTCTCCTTCCTACCAAACAAGTCTTTTAATTCTTTTCTTGCTTTATTTTTGGTTTTTGTACTGTCCATACTTCCCTAAAGCTTTTTCTCTTTTCTTTCTTATCTGCCGCGCAACTATAAATCTAGACTTTGCTGCTCAGTTTTCTGTGTTCCATTTGATGAGTTCAGACTCAGATTTTGTCATCATCTTAATTTGACCTTTTACATATTATCTAATCCTGTTACTTTTATTTCTTTTTTACATTCATGTTTCTTTTGTAAGCTTCCTCCGCTTGTTTCTAGACCCTCAGGTTTGGAGGGTCACATTAGTCACACTGTTCAAATCATGGCACATCATCTCAGCATCTCTCAGTATGCTATTCACTTACCCCTTTATACTTCTATTCCACTCCTGTTCCCTTTCTCCTCCCCCACCCCCAGTCCCCAGTCATAGGCAACTGTTTTAATATGTTTAGTGCTAATAGTGTTAATTAATCATGTTAATGATCATGATTAGTGAACATGAATTTTTTTTAATTTAAAATTTAAGTATTAAGATATTTTAACTGCTTAGTGAGTTACTTGAAAGTCCATTTGTTACTACACAATAATACAGTATAACCTCAGTCTTATGACACATCAAGATTGAATGTCTTGATTCCTCGCTGGTTCGTACATTATATACCTATTTTACCTGTGCTAGGTGTATTTCTACTTTTTCTACTTGTTTGCTTTATATCCTAAATGATGTTTTTGTTGTAACTGCTTTTTAATATGTACCACCTTAGAATTCATATTCAACTAAGTAGACACATTGCATCACTTAATTCAGATACCAAATGGAAGTTATTATTTTTGTGCAGTACTTATAGCATACATATTTCTTGCTGTAAATCACCCCCCACCCCAATAAATGGTCTCTCATAGGTATTGTAGAAGTATTGTTAGTTTTTGTGAAGAAGAGTCAGAAAATGTATTTTAGCCTATTTCAGCAATGATGCCGTTTTCGTTTAGTAGTTTGGAAAAATAGTTTAAACTCAGAGGAGGCAATGGCAACCCACTCCAGTGCTCTTGCCTGGCAAATCCCATGGACGGAGGAGCCTGGTAGGCTACACTCCATGCGGTCGTGAAGAGTCGGACATGACTGAGCGACTTCACTTTCACTTTTCACTTTCATGCATTGGAGAAGGAAATGGCAACCCACTCCAGTGTTGTTGCCTGGAGAATCCCATGGAGAGAGGAGCCTAGTGGGCTGCCGTCTATGGG
>NW_011494796.1:4864992-4918999 GCF_000754665.1 Bison bison bison | reverse complement strand
AGCGACTTCACTTTCACTTTTCACTTTCATGCATTGGAGAAGGAAATGGCAACCCACTCCAGTGTTCTTGCCTGGAGAATCCCAGGGACGGGGGAGCCTGGTGGGCTGCCGTCTATGGGGTCGCACAGAGTCAGACACGACTGAAGCGACTTAGTAGTAGTAGTAGTAGTAGTTTAAACTCAATTTTATCCCTGAAATCTTTTTAATATAAAGATTAAACATTTTAAATTCCAAGAGAAATTAAGAAGAAAATTATTAAAAATTGTGGATATGATTTCTCATCTACATTTTTCAAAGTATGTTTCTTGGAACTACATGAAAAGAATTACTTACCTATATGAGTGGCAAACCTTGTACCAAGTAAAACTAAGCAGGTTTCTTTACTGTAGGACATCTCAGAGCCTTTACAATGCTAACCTGTTTAGCATTTTTACTAATACTTTAAACTGTGGTTATTCAAAGTGATATTACAGTAGAACCCTCCCCCCTTTTTTTTTCCTAATGAAAAATCATCTTGTAGGATTCAGTTCAGTTCAGTCACTCAGTCGTGTCCAACTCTTTGCAACCCCATGGACTGCAGCACGCCAGGCTTCCCTGTCCATCACCAGTTCCCAGAGTCTACTAAAACTCATGTCCATCCAGTCGGTGATGCCATCCAACTGTCTCATCCTGTGTCATCTCCTCCTCCTGCCTTCAATCTTTCCGAGCATCAGGGTCTTTTCCTATGAGTCACTTTTTCGAATCAGGTGGTCAAAGTATTTGAGTTTTAGCTTCAGCATCAGTCCTTGCAATGAATATTCAGGACTGGTTTCCTTTAGGATGGACTGGCTGGATCTCCTTGCAGTCCAGGGGACTCTCAAGAGTCTTCTCCAACACCACAATTCAAAAGCATCAATTCTTCGGTGCTCAGCTTTCTTTATCATCCAAGTCTGACTTCTATACATGACTACCTGGAAAAACCGTAGCTTTGATTAGACGGACCTTTGTTGGCAAAGTAATATCTCTGGTTTTTAATATGCTGTGTAGGTTGGTTATAGCTTTTCTTCCAGGGAGCAAGCGTCTTTTAATTTCATGGCTGCAGTCACCATCTGCGGTGATTTTGGAGCCCCCCAAAACAAAGTCAGCCACTGTTTCCACTGTTTTCCCATCTATTTCCCAAGAAGTGATGGACCAGATGCCATGATCTTAGTTTTCTGAATGTTGAGCTTTAAGCCAACTTTTTCACTCTCCTCTTTCACTTTCATCAAGAGACTCTTTAGTTCTTCACTTTCTGCCATAAGGGTGGTGTCATCTGCATATCTGAGGTTATTGATATTTCTCCCAGCAATCTTGATTCCAACTTGTGCTTCATCCAGCCCAGCATTTCTCATGATGTACTCTGCATATAAGTTAAAGAAGCAGGGTGCCAGTATACAGCCTTGCTGCTGCTGCTGCTAAGTCGCTTGGTTATGTCCAACTCTGTGTGACTCCATAGATGGCAGCCCACCAGGCTGCCCTGTCCCTGGGATTCTCCAGACAAGAACACTGGAGTGGGTTGCCATTTCCTTCTCCAAGGCATGAAAGTGAAAAGTGAAAGTGAAGTCACTCAGTTGTGTCTGACTCGTAGCAACCCCATGGACTTCAGCATACTAGGCGCCTCCATCCATGGGATTTTCTAGGCAAGAGTACTGGAGTGGCTTGCCATTGCCTTCTCCAATACAGCCTTGACATACTTCTTTTCCTATTTGGAACCTGTCTGTTGTTCCATGTCCAGTTCTAACTGTTGCTTCTTGACCTGCATACAGATTCCTCCAGAGGCAGGTCAGGTGGTCTGGTATTTCCATCTCTTCAGGAATATCACTGTTGTCATCTACACAGTCAAAGTCTTTTGTGTAGTCAATGAAGCAGAAGTAGATTTTTTTGTTTGGAGTTTCCTTGCTTTTTCTATGATCCAGAGGATGTTAGCAATTTGATCTCTGGTTCCTCTACCTTTTCTAAACTCAGCTTACACATCTGGAAGTTCTCTCTTCATGTACTGTTGAAGCCTAGCTTGAATTTTGAGCATAATCTCGCTGGCATTTGAAATGAGTGCAATTATACGGTAATTTGAGCATTCTTTGCCTTTCTTTGGGATTGGAATGAAAGCTGACGTTTTCCAGTCCTGTGGAACTGCTGAGTTTTCCACATTTGCTGGCATACTGAGTGCAGCACTTTAACAGCATCATCTTTTAGGATTTGAAATAACTCAGCTGGAATTCCATCACCTCCACCAGCTTTGTTTGTAGTAATCCTTCTTAAGGCCCACTTGACTTCACACTCCAGGATGTCCGGCTCTAGGTGAGTGATCATGTCATTGTGGTTACCTTAGTCATTAAGAGCTTTTTTGTATCATTCTGTGTATTTTTGCTACCTCTTGTTAATCCCTTCTGTTAGGTCCTTGTCGTTTTTGTCCTTTATTGTGCCTATCTTGCATGAAATATTCCTTGGTATCTCTGATTTTCTTAAAAGAGATCTAGTCTTTTAGACAATTCTACTGTTTTCCTCTATTTCTTTGCATTGTTCACTTAAGAAGACTTTCTGATCTCTTCTTGCTATTCTCTGGAACTCTGCATTCAGTTGGGTATATCTTTCCCTTTCTCCATTGTCTTTTGCTGCTCTTCTTTTCTTTCTCTTCTTTTCTTAGCTCCCAGACAACCACTTTGCCATCTTGTATTTCTTTTTCTTGGGGATGGTTTTGGTCATGACCTCCTGTACAGTGTTACAAACCTCTGTCAATAGTTCTTCAGGCACTCTGTGTACCAAATCTAATCCCTTGAATCTGTTCATCACCTCCACTGTATAACGATTTGATTTAAGTCATACCTGAGTGGACTAGTTGTTTTTCCTACTTTCTTCAGCTTGAGCCTGAATTTTCCAATAAGGAGCTGATGATCTGAGCCAGAGTCAGCTCCAGGTTTTGTTTTTTGCTGACTGTCTAGAGCTTCTCCATCTTCTGTAAAGAATATAATCAATCTGATTTTTATATTGACCATCTGGTAATGTCCATGTGTAGAGTCATCTCTTGTGTTTTGGAAGAGGGTGTTTGTTATGACCAGTGTGTTCTCTCGGCAAAATTCTGTTAGGTTTTGCTCGGCTTCATTTTGTACTCCAAGGCCAAATTTGCCTGTTCCTCCAGGTATCGAGGTCCCCTATGAAGAAAAGGACATTTTTGTTGTGTTTGTTGTTAATTCTAGGAGGTCTTGTGGGTCTTTATAGAATTGTTCAACTTCATCTTCGACATTAGTGATTGGAGCATAGACTTGGATTACTGTGATATTGAGTGGTTTGCCTTGGAAACGAACTGAGATCATTATGTCATTTTGGGTACCTGTAGAATAATAATAAAAAGAATAAAACACCCTCCCAGACCTTATTATTTCTGCTTGACATACAAGCAAATTACTAACTAAAAGCACAGTTAGGAGCAATACAAGATAAATGAAAGCCTGCATTAAAAATGGACAATAGAACCAACTTCTTAGAAACTCCAGGGTTTGGGATTATTAGGCACAAACTTTGACTTTAACGTAGCAGTGTTTATTGTGTCAAAGAAATAAAAAGATTAAGAATTTTGTCCAGAGAACTGGCATCTTTAAAAATGAACATTTATAACTAAAAATATAATAGTGTTTAAAACTTATTAAGTGGGTTTTGTAAGAGATTTAGTCAAAGCAAAAGGGAGAATTGGTGAATTAAAAGATAAGACAGGAACAGTATTCAGAATTTTTGAGATTAAAGGATGGATAATTCAAAAGAAGATTAAGACCTACAAGGTACAGCGAGAAGTTATAACATAGTTAAAATTGGAGTCTCAGTAGGCAAAAAGAGAGAAAATTGGCCAGAAGCAGTATTTGAACAGATAATCACTGAGAGTTTTCCAAACCTGACAAACACATCAAGCCACAGATTCCAGAAGGCTTATAAAACCCATGTGGGATGCAGGTAAAGTTGTGCTTTAAGAGAAATCTGTCTTTTAAAACAGAAGGCTGGAAAACCCTGAGCTAAATAAGCCTGTATCTCTGTAGGAATAAACAAGTTAAAGAAAATTAGAAGTAAGTTATAAAGATAAGAGCAGAAGTTATTGAAATGTTATATTTGTATCAATATTCAATTCAAAATATATTCTAATTTCTATTTTCTGATTTCCATTATAACTTCTTTTTTGATCTATAGTTATTTAGAAGTCAATTTCCTAATTCCAAATGCATGGTGTTTTGTAGTTATCTTCGGGTATCGTTTTCTAGCTCAACTGTTTTATTACCAGAGTACTTAACTCCATATGATTAAATTCTCTGAAATTTGTATACTTGTGTGTGTGGCTCAGCATGTGGTCACATTTGGTTCTTTGCACACAAAATGACATTTTTTGTTTTTATACAAAAAGAATGTAAACATTGAAAAGAATATTCTATACTGTAAGCAGAGATTGTACATTCTACTTGTTTTAACCAAATGTTTTATACTTAAATACGATAACTTATTGTATTCGTCCACATTTAGAGACTTTGATAGACCAGTTCCAGGTAGTTTCACTTTATCTTTAAACTGCCATCAGTTTTACTGATCCTGTCATTTTCAAATGCATAATACATTTTCAGGTGAACCCCCCATTTGCCTTAATCTTATTTTAACTTTTTTGGAGTCTTCTGTCTGTTTCTAAAAGCTGGAAGGCTTCAGGCCCATGTCCTATTGAAAGCAGAAGCATCCTTGAACTTTTTAAGTGTTGAATAAACTCTAAATATTCATTGAAAGGACTGATGCTGAAGCTGAAGCTCTGATACTTTGGCCATCTGATGGTGAAGAGCCAATTCATTGAAAAAGACCCTGATGCAGGAAAAGATTGAGGGCAAGAGGAGAAGCAGGTGGCAGAGGAATGAGATGGTCGGATGGCATCACGGACTCAATGGACATGAGTTTGAGCAAACTCGAGGTCGAGGAGATAGTGAAGGACAGGAAAGCCTGGCGTGCTGCAGTCCATGGGGTCACTAAGAGTGGGATATCACTTAGCGACTGAACAACAAAACTCAGGATAAGGAGAGACTTGCTAAATAGGAAACCAGAGAAAGCCTAACCGTAAAGAAAAGATTGATCAGCTTGCCTGTGTTAAAATTTGGAACCTTTGTTCATCAAGATACCATAAAGAGAATGAAAAGGCAATATAGAGTCAGAGAATATATGTGGCGTACATATAAAACAGAACTTTTTATGAAGAATACTTACAAATTATAAAGAAAAGGAAAATTTAGTTTTAAAAATGTGCATGAAAACAGACATTTCAAAAAAGAAAAAAACTATCCAAGTGTCTAATAAACATGTGAAAAGAAGCTTGTGATTCAGTAATCAAGGAAATGCAAAATTAAAACCACAGGATAGCATTGGGTACCTACCAAAGCAGCTAAAGCAAACTAGATAATACCAAGTGTTAACAAGAGTATGGAAAAGCCCAAACTCTTATACACTGATGATGGTAGTGCTAATTGGTGTGATCATTTTGACATTATCTACTAAGGCAAATATGTTTATTCCATGACCCAGCATTTTCACTCATCCTTAAATACTAGAGAAGTGCATATTTGCATCATGAGCACCAAGAGATATGTAAAAGAATATGCATGTCATTATTCATTACAGCCAGCATCTAGAAAGAATCCAGATTTCTGTCCACAGTAGAGTAGATGAGTATATGATAGTATCTTTACATGAAGTAACGCTATACTTCAGTGAATATGAAGGAACTGTAGCAGTAATCAAACTAGCAGTATTCTTTGGGGTTCTAACAATGTTCTCTTTCTTGGTCTGCTAATGGTTTCATGGTTCATATGATAAATCCTTGCTCCTCTAAGTTTTTGTTTCATAAAATTTTCTGTATATGTATTAAAAGTTTTAGAAATACACTTTGCTGTTAAAAATAATTATAATCACGTATGTTGAGATACTTAAAACTATAAGAGAATGTAATTGTATAGTAGTATACTATTAATTGTATTGTATTATATACTATTAATTGTATTGTATAATAGTTATACTGTTAATTCTGAAATTTAGAGAGAAAAACAGTTCACACATTCACACTCAACAAAGATTTGGCGGCCTTTTGAGACTGGGCGTTACTGTCTGCATGTGGCAGCTGATAGGCAGGTTAATCTTAAAATCATGAAGTGAGTCAGAGTAAAGACAAGCCAACAACAGCCAAGGTCGGCAAAGTGGAAAGCTGTAAAGACTGTGGCCCCTCCATGTTGAGCTCTGAAGGCACTGAGCCTGCAGCCCCAAGCCATCTTATGTGAGAGAATAGATTTTTTTCATTCTTAAGAGAAAAAGGAAATAGGAAATAGAGACACAGGCATAGAGAACAAATATGTGGATGCCAAGGGAGAAGAGGTTTGACTTGGGATTAACACATATACGCTGTTGATACTGTTTATAAAATGGAACACTAATGAGAACATACTCTACAGCACAGGAACTGTACTTAATGTACCGTGGTGACCTGAAGGGGAAGGAAATCTAAAAAGGAGGGAATTATATGTATAGCTGATTCATTTTGCTCTACAGTAGAAACTAACACATTGTAAAGCAACTAAAGTCCAATAAAAATGTAAAAGAGAAGAAGATAAAGTACAAGCCACATCTAATATTTGATAAATGGATAAACATTTAATGTACTTAAATGTGCAATGCAGAAAAGAAACCCAACTAGTATTTTTAAAATTGAAAAGAATGTTCATTGTTGATAATAATCATAAATTCCAATAAAAATGAAACAAAAAATCCCCACCTAGTAATTGCCAACTATTGCCACTTTTTATTGTGACATGAAAAGCTGATGAAGGTGGGTAAAGCTGATGATCTGTTATGTGTTTGTAGTATTGCAAATTAGTAGCAGTCATTTTGGAAAGTTATTGACAATATATTTCAGTAGTCATAAAAACACCTGTTTTCCTCTAAGATGTGTAAGAAATGTGTAAATTATTACATTTCTAAGAATCTATCCTAAAGAAATCAATCAGATTATGCAAAGGTTCCTTGCAACTTTATTTCTAGTAGGGAATAACAAGAAAATATAAACATATTCAACTTAATTAAAATTTTCAACTTAATTCCTTTTTAGTTGTGATTTAAAACTATGCCAAAAATATATACATGGAAAGGAGAAGAAACCTAAAATGATTATAATAGTTAGAATAGTGGGAATGTGTTTTCCCTCCTTTTTTCTAGTTTTTGAACTTTGTTGTTCTTGTTGAGTCGCTGAGTCCTGTCCAACTCTTTGCAACCCCATGAACTGCAGCACTCCACCCTTCCTTGTCTTTCACTATCTACCAGAGTTTGCCAAAAGTCATGTCCATTGAGTCAGTGATGCCATCCAACCATCTCATCATCTGTTTCCTCTTCTCCTATTGTCCTCAGTCTTTCCTAGCATCAGGATCTTTCCAGTGAGTCAGCTCTTTGCATCAGGTACCAAAGTATTGGAGTTTCAGTATCACCGCCAGTCCTTCCAGTCAATGTTCAGTGTTGATTTCCTTTAGGATTGACTGGTTTGATCTCCTTGCAGTCCAAGGGCAGACTCGCAAGAGTCTTCTCCAACACCACAATTCAAAAGCATCAATTCCTTGGCACTCAGCCTTCTTTATGGTCCACCTGTACATGACTACTGGAAAAACCATAGCTTTAACTGTATGGACCTTTGTCAGCAAAGTGATGTCTGTGCGTTTCAATATGCTGTTGTCTAGGTTTATCATAGCTTTTCTTCAAAGAAACAAGTGTCTTTCAATTTCATGACTGCAGTTACCATCCACAGTGATTTTGGAGCCCAAGAAAATAAAATCTTGTCATATCTATTTGCCATGAAGTGATGGGACTGGATGCCATCTTAGTTTTTTGAATGTTGAGTTTTAAGCCAACTTTTTCACTAGGCTCTTTAGTTCCTCTTCAGTTTGTGCCTTTAAAGTGGTATCTGCCTATCTGAGGTTGTTGATATTTCTCCCAGCAATCTTGATTCCAGCTTGTGAGTCTTCCATCTGGTGGCATTTCACATGATGTACTCTGCATATAAGTTAAATAAGCAGGGTGACAAAATGCAGCCTTGACAATATGGTACCTCTTCAGTCATAAAATTATTATAGTAAATTAGAGCATTCATTTGTTTTTTTTTCTTATAAAATGATTTTGTGAGTACATTATATATGTTGTTGTCCAAATAAAACCTGCTGGTTTTGCACGTATTATAAATTGTATACATTTATCATGGAGGCAATCTGCTTATTGAGTATGGTTTACTAAGTAAATTTCTCTAGAGAGAATTTTCATTTAATACTCAGGTAATGCTGTAATTCAGATGATTTGGGGAACTCTTTAACTTTGGGCCTATGTTCAAAGATCAAGCAAAGTAAAATCACCAAAATCCAGCAATTTCACTTTTCTAAAACATGTAGAGAGAAAAAAATATACAGGAGTAGAATGAGCTCAGTGAGATCTTGGAGTTGATAGGGTTGAGTGAAGGTAATAAGGATTTGCATTACAACAGAGTCAGTGACATTTAAAAAGAAGAGATAGGTAAGGAGAAAGGGATTATAAAGAAAGACTAGCAAAGCTTGATAGCTCTATGAAAGTGAGGATGGGCAGGATGGAGGAAACAGTAGAACAGTCATTTAAAACAGGTTGAGTTTGAAATGACAGCAGCATATCTGGGGGAAACTTCCCACCACATGGTTGTGTGTAGCCTGGAAATTAGGAGACACAAAGCAGAAATACAGATTTAAGAGTCATTTTGAGGCAGAAGTTGAACCCATGGGGATGCATGAAGTCTCTAAAAGAGAAGGAGAATGTAGCCTTTCAGGGACTGTGCACTCAGAAGAGGTTTAGAGGAAATACAGAAGAACCTGAATCTCATGATTTTCTGTTTAAGATCCTAAGTGTTTAATGGACAGAATCCATGTTCTTCATCATATAGGAATTTTCATTGAATCAAGTAAATAAGTCATCAGTGATTTTAAAACCCATGGTCTCTTTAAATTTTAGAAACTTAATTTCTTTATACAAATGACATAATTTTATAGATGTAAATTTATTTTCATTTATTTACTTTTTTATTGAGTAATCTGCTGAAAGTTTAATTTTATGAAAAACTTGTCAACTATGACAGAGTTAATTATTAACCTTGCTTTGGATGAATTTTTCAGAATCCTTGGAGATTTTCAAAATCCTTTCCATGTCAGTTCAACTTCTCAGATAGATTCATAGTAATAAGCCCTAGAAGAGTAGAATTAAGAACATGGGAGTGCTTTCTAGCCACTTCAGTGCAGTATTTGAGCTGATAAGCTATTCTGAAATAGGAGCCAGATTGATATAATTGAATGACTTGCTTTAGAGCTATAGGACCATAATTAAGATTAACTTTGTCAACTTTCTAGAGGTATAGTATTCAGTGCTAAGCATTTTTGTCACAGTGGTATCAAGGCATAAGCTATCATAAAGCCTGAAAACACATTTTAATAAAAGTCACATTATATTGGGTTTATTCATTTAGAGTCAGTACTTTATTCCTAAATTTTTAAGCTGTGACAAGATGAGTTATATACCTAAAAGTATATACTTCAAAAGTCTGTCCCAACAATATCTTCTTTTTGGTCATAAAAAATGAATTGGAAGTAAGGTGGCATACGTTAGGTAGTATATCACTATACTCCACAAAATAACGAATGGTACATCTGTTTCAGTCTGGCAAGTTACCAAATGCTTTTTACATCATCTTGTAATCATCCGCTATAGACTCCGACTTCACACTCAGAAATACTGTGCTTTTAGGTCCCCTTTCGTTCTTGTAATTTAATTCTCATGGGTTGCTCTGGTACCATATCTAACTGAAAAACATCATAGATTCCTCAGGGAAAAAGTTAATATTTCTTGATAATGCATTTTTCTAGATTATACCTTTGCATCATTTTATAATGTATTTGAGAGGAAATACTGCTTTATCCTTCAGGTTTGAGTGCAAATCAAGTAAATAAGAATCTTCTATATATTATCAGAGAAATTAAGAACACACATTCATGTTTGTTTTTAAGAGAAATATTTTTAATCTGTACTTATTAATGTCAGTCTTCCATTCTGTTGGTTTCTATTAAACCTTCCTGCTTTTGCATAAAATTATTATTTGATGAACATTTTATATCCAGTTGACTTGCTTAGCAGTTCAGTTCAGTCAGTCAGCTGTGTCTGACTCTTTGTGACCCCATGGACTGCAGCACGCCAAAGTTCCCTGTCCATCACCAACTCCCAGAGCTTGCTCAAACTCATGTCCATCAAGTCATTGATGCCATCCAACCATCTTATCCTCTTTCGTCCCCTTCTCTTCCTGCCTTCAGTCTTTCCCAGCATCAGGGTCTTTTCCAATGAGTCAGTTCTTCACATCAGGTGGCCAAAGTATTGGAGTTTCAACTTCAGCATCTGTCCTTCCAATAAATATTCAGGACTGATTTCCTTTAGGATTGATCTCCTTTCAGTCCAAGGGACTCTCAAGGGTCTTCTCCAACCCCACAGTTCAAAAGTGTCAATTCTTTAGTGCTTAGCTTCCTTAATGGTCCAACTCTCACATTCATCCATACATGACTAATAGAAAAACCATAGCTTTGCCTAGATGGACCTTTGTAGGCAAAATAACGTCTCTGCTTTTTAATATGCTGTCTAGTTTGGTCATAGCTTTTCTTCCAAGGAGCAAGCGTCTTAATTTCATGGCTGCAGTAACCATCTGCAGTGATTTTGAAGTCTCTCACTGTTTCCATTGTTTCCCCATCTGTTTACCATGAAGTGATGGGACCAGATGCCATGATCTTAGTTTTCTGAATGTTGAGTTTTAAGCCAGCTTTTTCACTCTCCTCTTTCACTTTCATCAAGAGGCTCTTTAATTCTTCTTCACTTTTACCATAAGGGTGCTGTCATATACGTATCTGAGGTTGTTGATATTTCTCCCAGAAATCTTGACTTCAGCTTGTGCTGAATTCATCCAGCCTGGCATTTCGCATGATATACTTGGCATATAAGTTAAATAAGCAGTGTGACAATATATAGCTTTGTTGTACTCCTTTCCTGATTTGGAACCAGTCTGTTATTCCATGTCCAGTTCTAACTGTTGCTTCTTAATCTGCGTACAGATTTCTCAGGAGGCAGGTAAGGTGATGTGGCATTCCCATCTCTTAAAGAATTTTCCACAGTTTGTCATGATCCACACAGTCAAAGGCTTTTGCATAGTCAGTAAAGCAGAAGGAAATGTTTTTCTGGAACTCTCTTGCTTTGTCATTTATCCAGCAGATGTTGTCAATTTGATCTCTGGTTCCTCTGCCCTTTCTAAATCCAGGTTAAACATCTGGAAGTTCACAGTTAATGTACTGTTGAAGTCTACTTGGAGAATTTTGAGCATTACTTTGCTAGCATGTGAGAGGAGTGCAATTGTGCAGTAGTTTGAACATTCTTTGGCATTGCCTTTCTTTGGGATTGGAATGAAAACTGACCTCTTCCAGTCCTGTGGCCACTGCTGAGTTTTCCAAATTTGCTGGCATATTGAGTGTCGGACTTTAACAGCATCATCTTTTAGTATTTGAAATAGCTCAACTGGAATTCCATCACCACTGCTAGCTTTGTTCATAGTGATGCTTCCTAAGGCCCGCTTGACTTCACATTCCAGGATGTCTGGCTCTAGGTAAGTGATCACACTGTCATGGTTATTTGGGTCATGAAGATCTTTTGTGTACAGTTCTGTGTATTCTTGCCACCTCTTCTTAATATCTTCTGCTTCTGTTAGGTCCATACTGTTTCTGTCCTTTATCGAGCCAATCTTTGCATGAAATGTTCCCTTGATCTCTGATTTTCTTGAAGAGATCTCTAGTCTTTCCCATTCTGTTGTTTTCCTCTATTTTTCTAATTCTTAAGGAAAGCTAAAAAGTAGGAATTAGATGATTAAATTTATAGTAATCACAAATACTTAATGAAGACCTGAGTGGCAGCTAAAGAAATAGAACAGCACTAGGTAGAGCTGTAAAGAAGAACTACTTGGTGAAAATAAGGCTTTAGAGCTGAGTGCTAAATAAGCTTCAGTTAAGGAGATGCTCTGAACTTAGTAGGAATGCCCTTGTTTTCTTGTGAGAATGAATGAATAGGTTGGTCTCAGGCATCTTCTTATATCTCCCATCATCTTGGTCCCTCAGTCAGAGAGACCCTTTTAGGAACATCTTGTGTTTCAAGTTTCTCTGAGCAGGTCCAAGTAGTAAGGCTGGAAACAAGTGGTGTTAAGTCTTAATGTATTTCAGACTAGGTTGACTTTTTTTTTTTTTTTTGCTTATTCCAAGATAAGATGGTTATGAGTAGTATTATAAGATTCACTTGAAACCTGGGGCTGAGGAAAATACATTTGTACCAAAGTATTTTAATGGCTCGTTTCATGTAAAGAATGAATTCTCTTTTTTCCAGGGAATGGATTTGTAAACTCAAGAGCTTCTCCAAATTTGATCGGAACTACTGGTGCAAATAGTTTAGGCAAAGTTATGCCTACGAAGTCTCCCCCTCCTCCAGGTGGTGGCAGTCTTGGAATGAACAGTCGAAAACCAGATCTTCGAGTTGTCATCCCCCCTTCCAGCAAGGGCATGATGCCTCCACTGGTACGTTAAACCTTTCATTCTTTAAAACATGGATTTTATACAGAGTATATGTTTTCCTTTGGAATTTTCTATACTTCCATGGGATCTAGACCTTTTCCTAATGAGTATTTCTATTGGAAATTAGCATTTGAAGAGACAAGTCTATTTTAAATATACAGAAACAGATTATGAAAAAAACGGAGATAAACCTACTTAATGGTTTTTAAATTAAAGCTAAATATGGAGAAGTTATTATGTTAATTTTCATTTACTGGACTGAAATCTTTACTTAGAGATCTCATCCTCAATTTGATAAATTAAACTTGACTTAAGTACTTCTCTGTGCTTTTGCGTAGTTTCAGTATCTTTAGCATATTCTTTTCTGTAATAAAAACTCTATTAGAAAGTTCTACATACAAAGAGAACTATTATAGAATAGGAAAGAATGTGTAAAAACTTCTGCTAATAAGTTTTTTTGTTTACTCCTTCTCAAATAACCTTCCCATTTAATTCTATAAAGAATATAGGTCTTCCCACTCTATTCCTTAACAATGTTCCAGCCTCGTTTGCTTTTGTATCCTGGGTCTATGAAGAAGGGGAGAATGTTTATCACCTTAGCTTTCTACAGAAAAAGTTATATATGCAAGTTTTATCTGTCTGACTTCAAATAATCAATGTGATGTACCAGGTGGTCTTTCTACTATGCAGCTGCTGAACTTGCCATTTGATAGATTTTTAAGTAAAAGCAGTGCTATCAAGGTTTAGATAATTATTCTACACTGTATAATACTTTATGGATTCCCAGACTTCTTTATGTGCATTGTATCATTTGAAGCTCCAACTGTGATCTTCGCTAGGTAAGATAAGGAGACCAAGGGAAAGGTCAGTACTGGTCCAACATAGTACAAAAGAGAGCCAAAACTGAAACTCATTAAGTCAAAAAGCAAAGTGCTTTTTCATTCAGAGATATAGAAAACTGAAAATTTGTTCCCAGCCTTACACTAAAAAATGTTGGACAAGCAAGTTCATAGTTTTTCTTGAACACGTTGTAGTATTGAGATTTCAGGGCACTCAGCTGGCCCAGACTCTGGGGAGGGACAGATACTGCAGGGAGAGAACATTGGAGCACGAACTTATCTGGGCAAGACACAGATAATAAATTAAGCTAGGGTGATTGGTGAATTTCTGGAGACCAAGTGTTCACTGGCAGAGCTCTGTAAAACCTCTGGGATAGCGATATAGGGCAAGTCTTATTCTCTCTTGCAGAAAAAATTGGGAATGTTCTGAAAAAAATCTCCTTTTTGGTATACAGCTGGGATAGGGGAAGAGCCACCATTACAGTATGGGCAAAAAGTTTTCTCTGGGTACTTCTATTTCACTCCTATGGAGTAGGAGTCTTAATCTATGAAGAGATGAACAACACAAATGGTCACCCTTAGGGGACTGGTGAATTCCCACTGTACTGGGGCAATGGGAAAGGGAAATTCTCTCAGCCTGTGGTGAAGAAGAAGGAACAGTGCCATATCATGGCAGAATTTCTGAGAAGGCTGCAGCCTGATGCATAACACAAAGGAGAAGGCTTAAAACTGAGAATGTAGCAGTTTTCTTTGGGGAAAAAACAAGCAAAAAAACCTCTAGCAAACCAGTCTCCCACTGCCTCCAGAGGCATTTGAGGCCTGTGGTAACTATATTGAGGGTAACAATACCAGCAATGAAACACAAACTCAGCCTAGTTCTTAATTAAATTAACTCAGACTCTGCACTAAAGGCCTGGCAGGAGGAAGACCTGTAGGTCTACTGTAAGTAAAAATCACCCAAACTGAAATATAAACAGAAGTTGTTGCTGTTCTCAGTCATGTCTGACTCTTTTCCACCCCATGGACTGCAGCACACCAGGGTTTCCTGTCCTTCACCATCTCATGGAATTTGCACAAACTCATGTCCATTGAGCTGGTGATGCCATCCAGCCATCTCATCCTCTGTCTCCCACTTTTCTTCCTGCCCTCAATCTTTCCCACCATCAGGGTTTTTTCTAATGAGTTGGGTCTTCGCATCAGGTGGCCAAAGTATTGGAGCTTCAGCATCAGTCCTTCCAGTGAATATTCAGGGTTCATTTCCTTTAGGATTGACTGGTTTGATCTGTTTGCTGTCCAGGGGACTCTCAAGAGTCTATTCTAGCAGCACAGGTCAAAAGCATCAATTCCTTGGTGCTCAGCCTTCTTTATGGTCCAACTCTCACCCCCACGCATGACTACTGGAAAAACCATAGCTTTGACTAGACGAACCTTTGTCAGCAAAGTGATATCTCTGCTTTTTAATATGCTGTCTAGGTTTGTCATGGCTTTTCTTCAAGGAATAAGCATATTTTAATTTCATGGCTGCAGTCACTGTCCACAGTGATTTTGGAGCCCAAGAAAATAAAATCTGTCGCTGTTTGCATTTTCCCCCATCTATTTGCTATGAAGTGATGGGACTGGATGCCATGATCTTCATTTTTTGAATGTTGAGTTTTAAGCCAACTTTTTCACTCTCCTCTTTCACCTTCATTGAGAAGCTGTTTAGTTCCTCTTCACTTCTGCCATTAGGGTTGTATCATCTACATATCTGAGGATATTTATTTTCTCCCAGCAATCTTGATTCCAACTTGAGCTTCATCCAGTCTGTCATTTCACATGATGTACTCTGTGTGTAAATTAAATAAGCAGGGTGACAATATACAGCCTTGACGTACTCCTTTCCCAATTTGGAACCAGTCTGTTGTACCATGTCCAGTTCTAACTGTTGCTTCCTGACCTGCATACAGATTTCTCAGGAGGCAGATAAGGTGGTGGGGTATTTGCATCTCTTTAAGAATTTTCTAGTTTGTTTTGATCCACAGAGTCAAAGGCTTTAGCGTAGTCAAGGAAGCAGAAGTAGATGTTTTTCTGGAATTCCTTTGCTTTCTCTATGATCCAACAGATGTTGGCAGTTTGATCTCTGGTTCCTCTGCCTTTTCTAAATCCAGTTTGTACATCTGAGGGTTTTCTCGATTCATGTACTGTTGAAGCCGTGAATCTTCTTTTTGTACAGTTCTTCTGTGTATTCTTGCCACCTCTTTTTAATCTCTTCTGCTTCTGTTAGGGCCGTACTGTTTCTGTCCTTTAATGTACCCATCTTGCATGAAGTATTCCTTGGTATCTTTTAGTTTTCTTGAAGAGATCTCTAGTCTTTCCCATTCTGTTGTTTTCCTCTATTTCTTTGCATTGTTCACTTAAGGCTTTCTTATCTCTCCTTGCTATTCTTTGGAACTCTGCATTTAGATGGGTATATCTTTCCTTTTCTCCTTTGCCTTTCGCTTCTCTTCTTTCCTCAGCTATATGTAAGGCCTCTTCAGACAACCATTTTGCTTTGTTTTATTTCTTTTTCTTGGGGATGGTTTTAGTCACTGCCTCCTGTACAGTGTTATAAAAATCCATCCACAGAATTACCCAAACTGAAATGTAAAGAGAAGAGTCAAAAGAAAACAAAAAACAAAGCAATACCTCCTCTCAACCTAGAATTCTGTACCCAGCAAAAATATCTTTCAAGATATGAAAAAGAAATAAAAACTTTCTCAACAAAAATGTGGGAACTTATTGCCAAGAGACATACATACTCTACAAAAAATATTAAAGGATGTCCTTTGGAAGAAGGAATATGCTACCAGAAAATTTTTGGGTCTGTACAATAAATAAAAATAAAGAATGGAAATGGAATAAATGAAGATTAAAAATAAAGTTAATTTTGTCTTCCATTTTATAAATTTCAATTTTAGAACAGTTTTAAATTTATATAAAGATTGCAAAGATAGTACAGAAAGTTCCCATATGCTTCACACTCAGTTTCTCCTGTTACTAACAGATTAATATTACAACTAATGAGTCAATGTTGATAAATTGTTATAAAGTCCATTTATACATTGTTTTAAACTAAGAGTATTCACATACTCTTAGTTTTTAACCTTATGTCTTTTTCTGTTCTGGAATCTAATCCAGGATACCATATTGAATAGTAGTATGTCTAGTAGTAGTAGACATAGTAGTCATGTCTTTTTAGGCTCTTCTTGTCTTTGAAATTTATCTGAGACTTTACTTACTTTAGTGACCTTGACAATTCTGAGGAGTACTGGTCAGATATGCTGTAGAATGTTCCTCAGTTGGAGTGTTTCTGATGTTTTCCTCATGGTTAGGCTGGTGTTACACATTTGAGGGAGGAAGGTCATGGAACTAATGTGCCCTCTTCATCACATTATATCAAGGGTACATACTATTTCCATGACTGTTGATCACTTTGATAACCTTGCTGGTGTAGTATTTCACTTGCTACCCCTTCCCATACTGCCCACTTTGGAAGGAACTTACTGTGTGAGGCCCACATATAAGGAATGGAGGTTATATTCCACCTCTTTTAGGACATATTATACATTATTTGGAGTTGTTCTGCACAGGTCATTTATTTTTCTCTCTCATTTAATCATTTATTTATATTAATATGAACTCATGTACATTGATTTTATACTTTGGGTTGTAGTAGTACTAAATTTTGTTAATATATGATTTTACCAGTGCTGGTTTATTCTGTTGCTCAAATTGTTCCAGCTTTAGCTATTGAGGACTATTCACTTGGTTCCTGTCCCCTTTTATATACCCTTGTTGTTTTGGGTTTTTTTTAGCGGGGGTAAAGGTAGAGGAGTTACTGTTTTATTTTCTGGTTACTTTGGAATGCTTCAGGATCATCTTGTGTATTTTCTGCTCCAGTTCTACAATCAGGCATTTCTCTGAGGAACCTTGGCCTGTTTTTGGAGAATGTTATTAGAAACCAAGATCTGGCTGTTTTCCCTCTTCTTACTTGCTTCAAAAGATAGTTGACTCTCTAAAGCAAAAGTAGTGGCAGTGACTTTTGTGTTTACAGCACATGTAGAAATAAAATATATTAAGTTGGTGAAAAAGTAATTGTGGTTTTGGATCATGAATTTTATATCATTATAACTAGGCTCAAACATATCTTTATTAATCAAAGGAGGAATCATTATAATCAACACATTTTTCCCAACAAGAAATAAGTTTATTTATTCCTATAGCATAAAAACCCATGCTTTGGAATTCAGAGAACTCTTAGAAAGCATTTTCTGCCTCCTGCTGGTTGTGGAAGCATTTTCTCTGCAAGAAGTTTGACAACTTGAAGAAGTGGTAGTTGGTTGGCAAGAGGTCAGGTGAATATGGTGGATGAGGCAAAACTTTGTAGCCCTATTCATTCAACTTTTGAAGTATTAATTGTGCAATGTGTGGTCAGATGTTGTCATGGAAAAGAATTGGGCCCATTCTGTTGACCAATTTCAGCTGTAGGCATTGCAGTTTTTGATGCATCTCATTGATTTGCTGAACATACTTCTCACATGTAATGGTTTCATCAGGATTCAGAAAACCATAGTGGATAAGACAGGCAGCAAACCACCAAACAGTGACTGTGATCTTTTTTTGGTACAAGTTTGGCTTTGGGAAGTGCTTTGGAGCTTCTTCTCAGTCTAACCACTGAACTGGTCATTGCTGGTTGTCATATAAAATCCACTTTTTGTCATACATCACAATCCCATCAAGCAATGATTCATCATTTTTGCATAGAATAAAAGAAGATGACACTTCAAAACGACAGTTTTATTTTTCAGTCAGCTCCTGTGGCACCCACTTATCGAGCTTTTACACCTTTCCAGTTTGCTTTAAATGCCAACCGACTGTAGAATGGTCAGTGTTCAATTCTTTGGCAACTTCTGCTGTAGTTGTAAGAGGTTCAGCTTTGATGATCCTCTCCTTGGTCATTGTCAGTTTCTGATGGCTGGCCAGTGTGCTCCTCATCTTCAAGGCTTTCTCTCCTTTGCAAAACTTGTTCAACTACCACTGCCCTGTACGTTTGTTAACAGTTCCTGGGCCAGATGTGTTGTTGATACTGCAAGTTGTCTCTGCTGCTTTACAATCCATTTTAAACTTGAATAAGAAAATTGCTCGAATTTGCTTTTTGTCTAACATCATTTCTCTAGTCTAAAATAAATATAAACAGCAAGTAGTAAGTTATTATGGAGGAGGAAGTGGCAACCCACTCCAGTATTCTTGCCTGGAGAATTCCATGGACAGAGGAGCCTGGCAGGCTCCAAGAGGTCACAAAGAGTCAAACACGACTGCGATTAACATACACACAACGTAAGTCATTAGCAAAAAAATAAAGTGAGAATTGTACATTAAAATGATGTATGACATAACCACATTTATTTAAGAATGTATTCCAATATCAAACAGCAAAGTTCAACAGTGCGAAACCACAATTACTTTTGTACCAACCTAACATGATGACAGAGCAGAGAATTAGAAATATACTTTTATAGGTCTTTACACATGATGAGGTATACATTTGAAGTTTAACTCAAATTAACTGAAAGCAGATATTGTAAACCCAAGTAAAACTGTAGGAAATAAAAAGAGGTATAAATGATAAGGCAATAGAGATAAAATGGAAATACAAAATATGCTCCAATATCCCAAGAAATGGGAGAAAGGGCAAAAAATGAAGAAGAGATGGAACAAATGAAATATAGCTAGCAAGATTGTAGATTTTAATACAACTATACAAATAAACATGGTAATAAACATCAGTTAAAAGACAAAATGTCAGATTGGTTTTTTAAAAAAAATAAAAAGGTCGTACTATACAATGTCTATAAGGGCTCCACTTTAAATATAAAGACATAGGTAAAAAGATGGAGGAAAATATACTATGCAAACATTAGTCAAAAGAAAGCTAGTACAGCCATATTAAGTTCAAACAATGTAGACTTCACAATAAATATTATCAAGCATAAAGAATTTTTATATATGACAAAACCAATACAATATTGTAAAGTTAAAAAATAAATAAAAAAGGTTAAAGAATATTTGCTGACAGATGTTTGCCAACAAAGGTCTGTCTACCAAAGCTATGGTTTTTTCAGTAGTCATGTATTGATGTGCAAGTTGGGCCATAAAGAAAGCTGAGCACCAAAGAATTGATGCTTTTAAACTGTGGTGTTGGAGAAGACTTTGAGAGTCCCTTGGACTCATATTGGACTGCAAAGAGATCAAACCAGTCAATCCTAAAGGAAATCAGTCCTGAATTATTCATTGGAAGGACTGATGCTGAAGCTGAAACTCCTTTGTACTTTGGCCATCTGATGCAAAGAACTGACTCATTGGAAAAGACCTTGATGCTGGGAAAAACTGAAGGCAGGAGGAGAAGAAGATGACAGAAGTTGAGATGGTTGGATGGCATCACCGACTTGATGGATATGAGTTTGAGCAAGCTCCGGGAGTTTGTGATGGACAGGGAAGCCTGGCGTGCTGCAGTCTGGGGTCACAAAGAGTTGGACATGCCTGAGCGACTGGACTGAACTGAACTGAAAGAAGAATATTACATATTCCAAGAAATATCTTTAATGTGTATGCAACTAACAGTAAACATTCAAAATACAGAAAACAAAGATGATACAACTAAAAAGTAGAAGAGAAAAATCCATAATTATAGTTGGAATATTCAACACTCTTCTCTCAGTAGTTGATAGAACAAGTAGGCAGAAAATTCAGTTAAGGATCTGGGTGACTGAGAAATATTTAACCAGCCTGATGTAAGAGACATTTATAGAACCCTTCACTTTGCATAGGAGAACATAAATTTCTTCTTTAGTGCACTTGCAACATGCAGCAGGGTATCCAGTGTCATAAAACCTCAGCAAATTTCAAAGAATAGAAATCATATGGATTACAGTCTCTGACCATAATAAAATCAATAACAGAAAGACAACAGGAAAACCGCCACATATAGAGATTAAAGAACATGAAATTTTGAAATCTATAGCATATCAGAATTTTGGAGACCAACTAGGAGGAGTTTTGAGAGGGGAAATTGATGGCATTTATATTAGAAAAGAGGAAGGTCCCAAATCAGTAAGCTTTTACTTTAGGAGAGAAAAAAAAGCAAACAACTGAAAGGAACCAGAAGAAAAGGAAAAAATGAGCAGAAATTAATGAAACTTAAAACAGACAGTAGAGAAAAAGAGTCAGACCAAAGGCTGATTCTAAGTTTATCACTATAATTTACCATGTTAAAAGAATTTCACTTTTATTCATAATAAAAATAAGTTTCACCAAACTAGGAGAAGAAAGGAACTTTTTTAACCTAATGAAGACTGTTTTCAGAAATTCTGCAACTAATACACTTACTAAGGGGAAACTTCAGTCTTGTAGTAAAATAATATTCGAAACTAGACAGTGATGTTTTATTCTCACCACTCATATTCAACATTATACTGGAAGTCCTAGATGAGGCAGTAAGGCAAAAAAATTAAATGCATAGCATACATACTTGGAAGGAAGAAATTAAACATTATTCATAGAAGATATAATATGTAGAAAAGCATAAAGAACCTACCAAAAAATCTTCAAGTGGAAGTTTCATGTTGGAGTATGAAATTTTAAAATATCATTTAAACATTACTCAAAAAATACCTACAAATCTAACCATATGATTTTCATGCTAAAACTATGAAAGATTGTTGAAAGAAACCAAAGAGCCAAATACGTTGTTTTCAGTTGCTAAGTTGTGTCCAGCTCTTTTGTGACCCCATGGACTATCGCCAGCCAGGCTCCTCTGTCCATGTGATTTTCTAGGGAAGAATACTGAGGTTGGTAGCCATTTCCTATCCAGGGGATTTTCCCAACCTAAAAGGATCAAACCCACATCTTCTGCATTGAAGGCAGATTCCTTACCACTGAGCCACCAGGGAAACCTATGTCAAGATGTTATTCCTTCCTAAATTGGTTGGAAGATTAAACACAACCCTGGTTTACATCACACCACAGATTTTTGTAGGTATCAGCAAGCAGATTCTAAAGTACGTGTGGAAAGGCAAAGGAACTACAATAGCCGGTACAGTTTTGAAGAGAACAAGATAAACTAACACTTCCTGGTTTCAAGACATAGTGTAAAGCTACAGTAGTGAATGTGTGGGGGACTTCTCTGGTGGTCTGGTGGCTAAGACTCTATGTTTCCAGTGCAGGGAGCCTGGGTTCAATTCCTGGTCAGGGAACTAGATCCCATATGCTGCAACTAAGACCTGGCATAGCCAAATAAATAAATATTTTTTAAAAGACTGTGTGGTACTGGCAAAAAGATGAGCACCATAGGTCAAAGAGAGCCCAGAAAATATATTCAGTTGGTTTTTTACAAAGGTAGTAAGGCGGCTCAGTGGAGTAAGGACAGTCAGTACAACTAATGGAGCTGCAGCAGTTTAGTGTCAGTATGCAAAAACAGAACCTCAAAGTGTAATTCATACCTTGTACAAAAGTTAACTCAAAATGTATTATAGATCCAAATGTAAAACACAAAACTGTGACACTTCAGAAGAAAACATTAGAGAATTACACCAAAAGCATAGTCCATAAAAAATGGATATATAGCTATTTATCAAAGTTTAAGATTCACTCCATGAAAAGGCCCTGTTCAGAGAATAAAAAATCAGTCTACAGATTAGGAGAGAATATTTACAAAATCAGCGATCTAGTAGAAGACTTGTATCCAGAATGATACAACTGCATACCTGTTAAGAGTGGCTAAAATTACAAAAACAAAACCAAAAAAACTATAAGTGCCAAGTTCTGGCAAGGATGCAGAGCAAAAGGAATTCTCATGTATTCCTACTTAGAATGCAAAATAGTAGGGCCGCTTCAGAAAGCAGTTTGGCAACTTCTTATAAAGTTAAATATGTATTTGTCATAAACTGAACAGTCTTGCTTCTAGAGAATTTACTCAAGTGAATTGAAAACCATGCTTACACAGAAACTGTATTTTTCACTAATTTCCCCCAAAGAAAACAACAGAAATAACCTTCCAGCAGCTGAATGCATATACACACTCTGGTACATCTGCAGAAAGGAATATTGCTCAGCAATTTAAAAAAAAAAAAAGGATGAATTTAATTCATGACAGTATAAATGAACTTAAATGAATTTTGCTAATTGAAAGAAGCCAAATCCAAAAGATATGATTACATTTATATTTCAGACTGGAAAATGGAGAACAGATAAGTAGTTCCCAGGGGTAGGGAGAGAAGTTGACTACAAAAGGAGTAGTATAGGGAATGTTTGAGGGGATGTGATACTGTATTGTTGGATACATGAATCTATGCTTTTGATAAAACCTACAAAACTATACAATACAGAGTGTTTTTTTTTTTAACTATATGCAGTTAAAAAAATCAACCAGGATTCCAGGGGAACCCAAGATGAAATACATGAATAATTATTAAAAATGAGTGATATGGTATGGAAGGGGATGAACTGGTCTAAATAACTTTGGAAACTATTGCTCAAGATGGTAAATTTGTTAAACACACACAGACACACACACCCTTAAATAAGTGAATACTATACATTGTAGATAAAGCCAGGTTTTTTGAGAAAGTTTCAGTTAAGCAAGGTGAATGGGAAGGTTATAATGAACCCTATTTTTCTGGATTTATAGTTGGAGGTTTCAGTATAAATGTATTTTTTTAAACATATATACAGATAGATACAAAAGTATAGATGTGTGTACACATGAATTCAAATACATCTGATATTTCCTCGCTCTGACTGCTGAGTCTTAAATGAGTGACACCTGGAAACCGAGCACACCTAGCCCTCAGGTCCTAGTTTCTAAACACCATTCTCCAGTGACAGGAATCAAGCCTCCTTGCAGAAGTGATCGATTGTAGAGCTAGGGCCAGGAAAATACACATTGATCCAGAGGGGCCAGCAGATAAGGAAATACATGTCAAGTCAGAGGAACCAACCTTTCAGAGGAACTCCCAATGGCCAGATCTAGAATAATTTAAACAACAAAATAAACAATAATATTATTGGATTATAACACAAAGAATAAAAAATAGACTGTTACTTAGTGACTGAATAAATAAATGGAGAAGGGACAGCTCTTCCTTAGGAATTGTAATCAATGCATGTAGAAAGTCTTGCTTACAAGAAATGGGGGACAGAAAGGCCTCTGTGCCTGGGAGCCCCACAGGGCCCTACTCGGTTTCAGACTCTTCACAAAAATTAACTCAAAATGGATTGCAGACCAAAATTTTTAAATGCAAAACTCTAATATTCTTAGACAATAATAAATGAGAAAACCTAAATGACCTTGGGTATGGTGATGCATTTTTGGATATAACACTATAGGCATGATCCACAAAATAAACAACGATATACTCCTACATGCATGTTAGAATGGCCAAAATCTGGAACACTGAGAACACTAAATGCTGGTGAGTTTGTGGAACAATAGGAACTGTCACAAATTGCTGGTGGGAATGCCAAATGGTAAGCCGCTTTGGAAGACAGGTGACGTCTTACAAAACTGCTGCTGCTAAATCGCTTCAGTTGTGTCCAACCCTGTGCGACCCCACAGACGGTAGCCCACCAGGCTCCTCCGTACCTGGGATTCTCCAGGCAAGAATACTGGAGTCGGTTGCTACTTCCTTCTCCAATGCATGCATGCATGCTAAGTCGCTTCAGTCATGACTGACTCTGCAGCAGCCCACCAGGCTCCTCTGTCCACGGGATTCTTTAGGCAAGAATATTGGAGTAGGTTGCCATTTCCTTCTCCACTTAAAAAACTAAGCATACTTTTACCATATGATCCAGCAATCACACTCCTTGGTATTTACCTGCATAAAAACTTGCACATGGATGTTTATAGCAGTTTTATTCATAATTGTCAAAACTTGAAAGCAACCAAGATGTCCTTCAGTGGGTAACTGGATAAACTGGTACATCCAGACAATGGAGTACTTTTCAGTGCTAAAAGAAATAAGTGATTGAGCCATAAAAAGAAATGGAGGAAAATTAAATACAGATTACTAAGTGAAAGAAGCTAATCTGAAAAGGCTTCATACTGCATGATTCCAACTATATATGACATTCTGGAAAAGGCAAAACTTTTCTTTTTTTTAGTAAAAAGATCAGGAGTTGGAGAAAGGGAGGGATGAATAGGCAAAGCATGGAGCATTTTAGTGCAGTGAAACACTCTGATATTATAATTATTGATACATTTGAACAAACCCATAGAATTATGCAACACCAAGAATGAACCCTAAATGTAAACTAGGGATGTTGGGTGATAATGGTAACAAATGTACCACTTTGGTAATGGGGAAAGCTATGTATATGTGAGTTTATGGAAAATCTGTATGCCCCTCAGTTTTCCTGAACTGCTCAAAAAAGAAAGGTTTAAAGAAAAAAAAATAATATTATTGCATTATAACACAAAGAATTAAAAAATAATGAGACTGTTACTTAGTGATTGAATAAATGTAGAAGGGACAGCTCTTCGTTAGAGAAGACTTCTAATCAATGCCTGTAGAAAGAATGAGCGAAATGGCAAATCTCCATTATAATACAACAGTGCAGACCTTGAAGGCAAGGTCAATGGATGAGTACTAAAGTTAGCAAAAATTTAAGGAGAAACAAGATATTTAAAAAAACTCAGAATATCACTCCCCAAATAATTGTTGATTATAAAAAGAAAAATAGTGATGTTTATAGTGGAGAATCCTAGTCATTTGGTTCGTCTTTCAGGAACTGGATGTGGAATACTGCCACTATCCTTCAGAAATAAAAACTATAGGAAGTTTCATTTAAGGCATAGAAGTATGTTTATAAGAATTGTAATAAACTGCAAAACTGATGGACAAACTACAAGTTTGACATTTAGCAACTTGTCAGTTATCTTGGTCTTTTTTAAGAGTTCATGAAGCATCTCTGTGGAATTCTAAAATCTGCCCCAGAAACTATCAGTATTTACACTATTATCCCTGTAGGTTAAAGTGAAAAATGAATACACACACACCTATAGTATTTTGTTGTGTCTTAACAGTTGGAGATGTGTGAAGATATGTATAACAAAACAGTTGAAGAGGATTTTGCCACGTTTGAAACAGCAGTTTATAGGCCAGGTAGTTATTTTTCAGAGTCAGTGATGAGCCTCACTCCTCTTTCACACTGTTGTCTGCAGATAAACCTGCTTTCAGATTGGGACTTCATGGATCACTGATGCTTATAAAGATACCTTTCGCAGATTGACAGAGAAGCTTGACTTACTCAAGTAAAATAATTTTTAAAAACTAGTTGGATTATTCTAGTATATTAATATTTTTATATGTGTATAAAGAAAAGGAGCAATATGTTTCATTCATCTCTTTTCTGTATGATTTATCAATTCATTTCTCCTCTCATTTTCTTTATGTGGCTTTTCTCCATTGAAATTATTATACTCATTTGAAAATTATATTTGCAAATGATAAATATATAAATTTGTAAAACTGTTATACTTATTAACAAATATTTGAGTTCTTATTGTTTCATAATACTGTGTTAGTTACTGTGGGAAAAAAGAAGACAAAATAAATTCTGCCCACCACAGAATTTAATTAAGATAAATGTACATGTGTAACCAGGTAGGGTAGGGATGGGAGATTTAGATGTAAGTATTGGGCAAATTCCAGGAGATGGTGAAGGACAGGGAAGGCTGACGTGCTGCAGTTCATGGGGTCACAAAGAGTTGGGCACAACTTAGTGTCTGAACAAACAAAAACAAAAAAATAGTGTTAGCGTTCTCCAGATTCCAAACAGAAACTAGTTTCACGATTAGGAAGTCCTTTTATATGTTATCACAGCATGGCATAAGAACAGAACAAACTGGGGTAGGAGGATCTTTAAATCCTGGCCCTAGAGAACTTAAAAGAATCTTTCCTGTCTTTTGAAGTCAGGTACAGAGACAATAAATAATGTATATTTGTACTCACTGCCTATATAATCATCTCTTTAGATTTCCAGACAACTCATAGTGTTCAGATAACATGTTTTTCTAAAGAAGTATTTTATATTCAAGTACCAACAGTCTTAGTAACTCTCTTATTCCTCTTATGTGCTGAGTGCAGTCGGAGGAAGAGGAATTGGAGTTGGTGAGTGTGGGTTTCTACTTGAATGGAATTGAAAAAGATATGGAAAGTACTAATTCTTTTCAATGTTTTTATCTGAGTAATGTTCCCTTTGTTACACAGATTTTTTTTTTTTTTCCTTGCTGTTAAATACTGTCCAAACATTCTGAATAACTGAACCAAGCACTGGTACTGCAGAATGTGGTTTTTCTACTCACAATTATATATCTTGACCTGTTTTATTTGTTCTGGAAACTTTGGAATAGAGCCTTTATAAACAATAGCTGCCCGTGATCACAAGACATGTTAAAGAATTTTTTAAGGAAAGATATAAAATACCTTACATAGTTCCCCAAATTATTAATATATTTTTAGAAAATGACTTCACCCTCACAGTTCCTCAGATTGTAACACACTGTCTTGTGTTGTTTCTCTTTCTTTCAAAAAGATTACATCATTTTTGGTGAGGTCACCTTTTTCACAGAGTTAGAATTATTTCATCCTGCATGAGACAATCTGAACCACAAGGGGGTTCCCTGTTTATTAAAACGAATGTCTTTAATTGAACATACACAAACTTCCTTTTTTTCTATCAGAAGATATTCTGTCCTTAATAGTAGCTGTTACTTTTTTTCAAAAACAAATGATTTCTATTGGCTTTTCTTCTAGAAAATAAATTTGACTAAAAATAACTTTCAGTTGCTCTTTCTTTGGGAACTAAAACTCAAATCTCACAGAACTGATCTGATTTCGAAGTCAGCTGCTAATTAGGTGACTTTAAGGGAACTAAAGACTTGAAAATGTTTAGTTTTTAGCATGGGCAGGGGTTTAGATTGCATGAAAGCATGGGGGAAAGGCATCTGTTCGTTTTACATTTTATTATTACATATATTTGCATGCTGGTGTGTTTTGCGCAATTTGTTTCTTTTCAAATAAGGTTGTGCTCTGTCCTTAAAATTAAAGATTCTTCTTTAACTTTGTGATCACTCTCACAGTTTTGGATGTGGTTTCACATTGGATAACTAAAATACACCGAAAGTGATGAAAGTAAAAGTCGTGTCTGACTCTTTGGGACCCCAAGGACTATACAATCCATGGAAATCTCTTGGCCATGGAATTCTTGTGGTGTTGGATTATATCATGTGCAGATTTTAAGTATCTTTTAGGCAAATACTTTACTTACTGATACAATAATGATTAGCAAATGATAGTTTAAGATTAAATAATGTGTCTTAGATTAAATCTCACTATTTATACCCTTAAGAAGTTAATCATGAATGCTTCCTTGTGAATTTATGAATTATCTAGCAGTATGTTGCCCTCTAGTGGCTGTGGAAATCAGTGCCGTTGAGATTATGAGCCTTGATGGGTAGAACCAATGTATTGGAGTGTCACTGTTTTACAGACACACACACCACCACCACCACCCCATCTTGAGGTCACATTAGGAGACTTCCGTGGAGGTGAAGGTAGGGCATGGATAGAGCCAGGCTAGACCATGGCATACTGTGTTTTTCACCTAGTATTTGACTCTTGAAGTTTCAGTGACAAAATTTGTGAGAACAGATCTCTGTTCTCTCAAAGTAGATCTCTGTCTCAAAAATGCACTAAAATTTTTAACTTGACGCTGAGACAAAAATGTATACCTAGTTGTTATATGTTGACTTTTACATTCCTTAAAGTATACCCTCAATTACAAATTCTCAAAGGTAAATTTCTAAGTATTTGAAGACTAAAATCTAGCACATAAAAATACTTTTGATTAAGAAACAAACATTTAACCAGAAACTGTAAATAGTCATTGATATTCTCTAAAACTTAAGTTAATTCAAATTCTAAAACTTAATTAAAATGCAGAGCTCTGTGTGTCAGAACCAAATCACAATCAGAGACACAATCTGTTAGAATCTAGAAAGTTGTTCAAATTGGCTTGAGCTCTAGAATAGAATCATGAGTGGGTCTGACCCAAAGTGAGTGCCCTGGAACCTACACTAAAGGCCCATTTAGAGCCAGGCTATAGAGATGCCTTTAGAAGTTTTGCAATTCTAGAACAACTCTCCTTTCTG
This sequence comes from Bison bison bison, assembly GCF_000754665.1. Taxonomy (NCBI): domain Eukaryota; kingdom Metazoa; phylum Chordata; class Mammalia; order Artiodactyla; family Bovidae; genus Bison; species Bison bison. The sequence continues at coordinate 4,890,272 of NW_011494796.1, read as the reverse complement.
ACAGCTCCAAGGGAATAGCTGTGGATATTTACCTTCAAAAAAAAACAAAAAAAAAAGCCAGTTATGTAGAAATCTTGGGCCAGAGAGTATCTTAGAACAATTTAAGGATATATCTTACATTTCCGAAGTACTTAATTTATCAAAGCACTTCTTACTGTTGCCTTACTAGATTCTCACAGTAGTACTGCAAAGCAGCAGTGCAGCGATCACCATCTTCTCTGCTTTGCAACCAAAGAGATTTGGAGAGGGTGAAGGATTTTTCCAGTGCTCAGGAATTAGTGAATCTGGGACAAGAATCAGGCCAGTATAGCCTGAGTGGTCTTTCTAATATCCTCTAACTTAAGATTGGATAGAAAATACAAACTAAAAAAAAATAAAATGAGATATGAAATATCTAGATCTAACCAAAGGTCTTCAATCTGATTACCATTTGAAATAGTGATAGAGAAAACTGAATGACATCCTGACTCTCTGTAATCTCAAGGGCACTGAGTTATACTTTGATATGGCTTAGGCCCCCTAAATGTCAGTTACCAGGCTGTAATTTCTTCATTTAGAAAAAAACCCTGGAGTTATGCTTTAGCCTTCTTGTGTTCTAACCACATGAAACTTGGAGTCTCTCTTTCACTGATTCTCAGTTTTAGAACATGTTCGCTTGAGGCAGCGCGTTGTGAGAAACTGCTCTTTCATACCCATACCCTTAGAGAATGGTGACTGTCTTAAACTGACTTGATTATTCTGTAGTTCATTTTGTTTCACTCCCACTGTAGATAGGATGCTATGTAGATGCTGTTGGTTAGCAAGCATTTACCACTGGTCATCTGCAGCCCTATGAGAAGTATTATATTTTATTTAAAAGTTCTATACTCAAAGCTTCTCCATTCATAAGCGTCTGAAGAAGGGATACATGGCTGAGTCTGCCATTAAAAAACAGGTCAATGTTGGATGATGGGAGAGGCTCTGCATGTATAGTGTCAGGGAGTATGTGGTAAATCTCTGTACCTTTTCATCAATTTTTCTGTGAACCTAAAACTGCTCTTTAGAAAAATCTTAATAAAAATTTATATCTAAATACATACACATATACATATTTGTGTGTGTGTTAACTGCAGGATCTCAGGGAAGGAAATATGAATACAAGCTGCAGTTTAGTAAGCTATGACTTAAAACCCTGTTAATTTGTAAATCCAGCAAATAGAAGTAGTTTTGAACTCTTTTGGACTGTCATGGACTTATAATCTATATATACACAGATAACCTTGCTATCCTCAGGTATTTAAAATCTACACATATCTTACTTAGGTAGGGTAGCCTGGCAGTCTTTATAAGGGGCATCAAATCCTCATTTATGTTAACATATAAGTGTTATCAGCCCTAATGCAAGTTTTCTATTTTAAGGATGTATCTCTGACATCAATAAACTCTCTGAAAAAGGCACTAGGAGAAAATGAATGATTAATGTAAAATACATCCCTTAAAATTAAATAGTTATTCTCATTAGTATTTTTAAAGTTTTCACATAATCACTTGCTTCAGGGAATGATGTTCACATCATAAAACTGTGAAAAATGTCACTTTTAAGTTGAATGTTCTATTTTAAATATTAAGCTTAAATATAAATACTCATAGAATAACACTTTTTTCTACTCTCTCACAGAATACCCAAAGGATAAGCAGTTCTCAAGCCACTCAACCCCTAGCTACCCCAGTGGTGTCTGTGACAACTCCAAGCCTGCCTCCGCAGGGCCTGGTGTACTCAGCAATGCCGACCGCCTACAACACAGGTGAGCCTGCCCTGTTGCCTTTTGTGGGGTTTTTTTATTTGTTTTGTTTCAGTGTGTACTTTTGTGATTTTTTAAAAAATATATTTATTGAAATTATTTCAAGTTTCTTAGATTGACAGTTGGATATGTTAATGAAACACATGCTAGTCTTGAAAAAATTACACAATACACATTGATTATAGAAAGATTCCCCAGCATGAACTTCTGCTTACCCCTGAGAAACAACTAGCTCTTATCAAATTATGACGCATAGCAAACGGAGCAAAACACTTGGTGTTTTCTATGTAGTTCTTGTTACATAGCATCTCACTCTTCCAAGCTTTTAAAATAAGATGTTTTTCTGTATGCTGTGTCAACCTACCTTGGGAAAGACAGCATCCCTTGGTACCTCGGAACTCAGGGAGGTGGATCTAGGTGGCTGTGTCAGCAGGTCACATTTTCTTCCCTGTGATAGCCCGTTTGGTTTCTACTGTTTGTGCCTCGGGAGCAAGACCAGGAGCTTTCTTATTTCTCTTCAAAGCCAGTCACTCCTCACTTCTGAGGTGAGCTTTTCACTCATTCATGGTATTTAGACTTTTCATCCACAAATACCCTATTTAGGGAGTATATTAGATAAGTTTAAAAATACTGCAGTGATTGGAGGAGTGCTGTGTGGAGAGCCCGATGTATGAAGGTTTCTCTAGATGTGCCATTTAGGGATTGGCAGAGGACACATGGGGGAGCTTCCCTTTCTCACTAGCTGAGCCAAACACCTGATGCTTCAAAAGGAGGAGGAGCGAGAGAAAGAGTTAAAAATACCTTGCCAGTTTTTCAGAGACCACAGGGCAGGGCATTTTTGTGATTCTGATAGATTAATAAAGATCATCTAATTTCAGACTTCAGGGTAAATGCTGTAGCACAGTCTTTCACCCTGCTCTGTGGAGCTCCCTGAGGGGTGCAGAGCCATTAATATATTTGATTGCTGCTTTAATTCCAAGTAGTTCTTTTAAAACAAAAATGACTTTAAATGGTTTTGTTGAAAAGAAAGCTTCTTAGGAAATGTCTACTACCTTTTCCAACAATCAATATAAAAAAAAAAATGTCCAAATCCATCAACTAAATCTAGAGTAAAGCCAGGGATTATACGTTCATAGAAATTCTGTTTCATTGTCCTGGTCACCAGCTATATGAGCAACACTAGTCTAGGGACATACATTTTCTCCCAGGTTTATTCTGGAAAAGGAGACATACTCAAGTTGGTAACCTGTGGAGGGGAAGTCCTGAGTTGTTGAGGTTACCAGTTTATACTCTGATCTTGAAAAGGTGAGGAAGGTAGAAAATTTGTGAGCTAGAATGTTCAGAGGAGCGTTGGCCGAGGAGATGGTTCTTGAGCTGGGTGTCACCATTACATTATAGTTTACTGAGCATTTCATGACAGGTTTTTCCAATAGAAAACTTAGATACCCCACTATATTTGTTTTTAGAAATGCCATTGGCTTTAAAGAATATTTTTTCCAAAGTCCAGAAGGAATTACCAAAACACAAAAATGGAGTCACATTCTCTTGAAACCATCCCTTATCAGTCTCACTCCTGTAACTACTTACTTCTCTCTCAGAGCACCTGTTCTGTTTAATGTTACCACATTATCTTTAATGTATTTATCTTTTTAAAACATGCATCTATATTTTGTCTTTCATTAGTATATCAACTACCTTTCTGTACATAGTTAAGAATCAAACACGTGCCAGTCAGTCAGTACAGGGATAAATAAATGAGCAACATTTCAAAAAGTACAGTAGTTCTGTGTGGAGGAATCATATAGACACTTCCTCATGCCCATCTGTAAGATCACTCCCAGCTTCTTACCTTATTCATGGATCCATTCAGCACAGATTGATTGTGTTCTGTGTGACAAGCACTGTGCCAGGCACTGGCAATATACAGGAGCGCACAGTTAACAATGGAACGTAGGGTCTATCAGAGGAGAAAGACGCAAGACAAATAGTTCTAGGAGTAATTTATCACCATCCTGTTAAGGGCCATACTGAAGCTTTGACCTGAAGAGGCTTCGACCTGCCTCAGCCAGGCAGAGTAGGGAGAGTGCCCCAGGAACGGGGAGCACTGTGTGCAGAGGCAGCAGGAGCATGGCTGACGTGGCCAGATGGCTGTAGAGTTGAAACCACAGAGGGAGGTTGGGATGCATACGCCTTGCTGAGGACTTTTGGACATGATCTTGAGACATTGGGAAGCCATAAAAAGGTTTTAAGCAGAGCGGTATCATGACTATATTTGTTTTGTATGATCACTTAACTACAGCACTCATGGCTCGACCACACAAGAGGCTACTATGATAGTCCAACTAATGAGTGCTAAAGGTGTGAACTAGGCTGGTGGCAATAGAGACGGTGAGATGTGGGCAGGCTTGAGAGACAGTAGCTAGAATTGACTAGACTTGATTGTTGGTGGTGGAAGTAAGTATCAAGGGTAACACCCACAGATTTGGCATGAACAGTTATAGGAGAGTTGGTGCCATTTACTAGAGAGAGGCAGGTTTGGAGGAAATGATGAGTCCAGTGGGATCATGTCAGACTTGATGTGTCTGGAGAAACATCATGACAAGTAGACATGTCAAGTGGGTAGTTGGAAGGACTTGGAGGCACTGTGGAAGGCGCAGTGTGATGGACCCCCCCGACCCAGCTTCTGTGGGGAGGGGCAAGGCAATGTTAGAGAGCAGTGACTGAAGAAAGATCCCAAGCACAGCTATGCTGTTTAAACTCAGGTTCTTTTTTAAAATGCTAATTCACCAGGGAGACTAATTTCTTTAAATACTTCTCTCAAGACCTGAAAAAGAAGTTAAAAGTAGAAGAGCTTTTGCCACCTGTCTTTAGAACTAAATGGAAAAAAACAAATGTTAATGTTGAACTGAAATAACTCTATATGTGAGTGATAACTAACATGCTATGTCTTGGCCAAAATGATTATGACTGAAGCATTTATGTCTTATAACACAAAGTTTTTCATGAACTTTGATTTTGCATGCAATCACGGATCTTTGACAGTTCCTGTACTTCGAAAAAATGCAATTAGTTAATTGTATGATAGTGAATATACTGTCTATGTCACTAAGCTTGACAGCCCATGAAAAGGGGTCCTGAATCTTTTCTGTTTCCCCTGTACTTCAAAAATATGAGACATGCTGAACTAGTTGTAGTCAGGATGAACTGGAGTGTTTTCTCTTTTGTTCATGAGGGTAGTGGTGGGCATATATATTTTAAATAGCAATTGTATAGGAACATCTTTTAGTGACAGCATTTTTATTATTTCTGTTTACAATCCTGGAATAAGTATCTCAACTTTTTGCGAAAAATTAAGCTATAAATATTTAGTACAAAATTGAAACCTTTTTTACTGAAATAATCCCAGACAACTGAATATAGCTAGGTCCTAGAAACCTCCCAAAAGAAAATTTTTGTCAGTTGTAGACCATAAGCTTGTTTTTGGCTTCCCTGGTGGCTCAGTCAGTAGAGAATCCGCCTGCAATGTAGGAGACCTGGGTTCTATTCCTGGGTTGGGAAGATCCCCTGGAGGGGAGGACATTGCAACCCACTCCAGTATTCTTGCTGGAGAGTCCCCATGGACAGAGGAGCCTCGGGGGCTCGTTGGACACGACTGAGCGACTAAGCACAAAGGGAGTTTTTTGATGCTATGAAGTACCTGGCTTCTTTCAGACTAAGAAAATTATGGGCACAACTATTTGAAAAGCAGGTGTTGTATGGTCCTTTTATTACACACACAAGCAACATTTCCTTCTTTTTTAGACTACTCGCTGACTAGTGCAGACCTGTCAGCACTGCAGGGCTTCAACTCGCCAGGAATGCTGTCTCTGGGACAGGTGTCTGCCTGGCAGCAGCACCATTTAGGACAAGCAGCCCTCAACTCTCTCGTGTGAGTAACTGACTAGATGTTTTCACCAAACCTCTACCTACGCTTCCCAACCTGTGTCTCATTCCACTGTTATAAGAAAGGTAACCTGAAGGTATTCAGGCCTACCTGCCACCCTTCTCTTTCCTTGCTTTGGTTAACATCAACAGACAGAATAAGAAAATGAGCTGTGCCCGTTGCTTTATCCCTGGATCGTAGGGAAGGGTGGTAGGGGCTGGGTTTCTTATGTATGGGTCAGGCTACGGGGGATTCATGTGGTTGACCCCAGTCCACTGCACACATTGTACCTCCCCAGGAAGGGTTCGCAAGAGAATGTTCCTTACAGACTGTGTGAAAAGGGATTACAGTGGTGCTCAGGTAGGATAGGCATCACTAGCAGGAAGAGAAGGAATGGTGTTTTGGTAAAACTAGAATAGTCAGCCCAAGTTGAAGCTGGAGGAGAACAGTCCAGAAGAGGGGACAGCGTAACAGGTTAGCTGTGTCGCTCCTGCTCAGGACACGAGGGACACCCAGCCTCCCAGCCTCTTGGCCTAAAAGTCCCCGGAGAGGCTCCCTGCATCCTGGTAGCTCCACAGTACACACTGTTGTTGGTCATCAACTCGGGAACCATGTCATGGAGAAATGGCCAGGGTATCTGAGGGAAATCTCTTTGCTTACACAGGTGTTTGGCCCTCGGGCGTATGCAGAGCATCCTAAATGAGCATACTAAAAATAGCCATGCAAAGGCAGGCAGAAAAGGCTTGGTGCTCAGGCTGAGGAAGAGGCGTGTGCACACTTTACTGTGTCCTCCTCTGAGCCACTCTTTTAGCCTTTCTGAGACTCGTCTGGAGAGTGGGGTGACGTGGCTGCCTTCTGAGAGCTGCTGTGAGCGTAGGTGGCGGGTGCCATCACAGAGGCAGAGCAGAGCGGAGAGGGAGTTGGGGTCAGGGTGCCACTGTCCCTCTGCCACTTTGGTCCCCGCGCGTCAGTCACTGACACTGTTTTGGAAACTTCAGCCACAGAAGTACCAAGATTAAGGTAACAGAACCAGCCACTAGAAATCTTGACTACTCATTTCTGTTTTTACCAGGGATATGTTATTTTTTCTGTGTGAAGCACTGCAGGAAACACCAAAACTAGTCTTGGGGAGTTATGGCAGTGTTTCAGACCCTGGGCTGTCTGTCAGTCAGGTGGTATCTGTAGTATCCCATTCGTGCAGATGCAGTCACAAACCAGCTGTCTAACAGATCTTTGTTTTTTTCCTTCAGTGCTGGAGGGCAGTTATCTCAGGGTTCAAATTTATCCATTAATACCAACCAAAACATCAACATTAAGTCAGAACCAATTTCACCTCCCCGGGATCGAATGACCCCATCAGGCTTCCAGCAGCAGCAGCAGCCACAGCCGCCACCACCGCCGCCACAGGCCCCACAGCCGCAGCCCCGGCAGGAAGTGGGCCGCTCCCCTGTGGACAGTCTGAGCAGCTCCAGCAGCTCCTACGACGGCAGTGACCGGGAGGATCCGCGGGGCGACTTCCACTCTCCTGTTGTGCTCGGCCGGCCCCCAAACTCTGAGGACAGAGAAAGCCCTTCCGTAAAGCGGATGCGGATGGATGCGTGGGTGACCTAAGGCTTCCAGGCAGGTGTTTGTACTTTGTGTTACTGCAGTGAACTGCTCTACATATCTAAACTGGTAAATAAGGACATGAGTTAAATATATTTATATGTACATACATACATATATATCCCTTTACATATATATGTATGTGGGTGTGAGTGTGTGTATGTGTGGGTGTGTGTTGCGTACACAGAATCAGGCACTTACCTGCTAACTCTTGTAGATCTGCAGGTGTGCGTACCACGGCAAACAGCACCCTGTAGGCAGAGTCTAGTCTGGCACTTCCTTGGACTACTTGTTTCATAAGATAACCAGTTTTTGCAGAGAAACATGTACCCTATATATAATTCTCCCACACTAGCTTGCAGAAACCTAGAGGGCCCCTACTTGTTTTATTTAACTGTGCGGTGACTGTAGTTACTTAAGAAAAATGCTTTGTAGAACAGAGCAGTAGAAAAGCAGGAACCAAGAAAGCAATACTGTACATAAAATGTCATTTATATTAATTACCCAACCTGGCATGGGTCTCTATTGCAAAGAGGTGCATGGGAAAGGGCTGTTGATATTAAAAAACATAACAAAAAAGCCCCACACATAACTGTTTTGCACGTGCAAAAATGTATTGGGTCAAAGAAGTGATCTTTAGCTAATAAAAAAGAGAGAGAATAGAAAACACGCATGAGATATTCAGAAAATATTAGCCTAGAGATATAGAGCATTAACAGTAAATTAATATATTAAGTTATAATTGGAATATGTCAGAAGTTTCTTTTTACATTCATATCATAAAATTAAAGAAACTGATTTTAGCTCATGTATATTTTATATAAAAGAAAACACCCTTATAAATTGATGACTATATATAAAATTATATTCACTACTTTTGAACACATTCTGCTATGAATTATTTATATAAGCCAAAGCTGTATGTTGTAACTTTTTTTTTTTTTTTTTAGAGAATAGCTTTATCTTGTTTTAACTTTTTAGTTTTTATTTTGAGAGGGGGAAAAAAACAAACAAAAATATCTTGCAAGCAGAACCTTGGAAAAAAAAAGCCATGAACACTTATTATTCTATATGTAAATTAAAAGTTGAGCCAAACTCTTTGTGTATATAGCATCTTAAATATATTATCACCTTTGATGTAAGTACCTATGTATTGTATGGTCACCAGATTAAAAAGTATATTTTTGTGGATTGCCGCCAATTTAGGGGGAAAAGGCGAGATCCTTATTAAGTAGAGTATTCACTGTTTAATATTTACTATTTTGTTAAATATACTGTACTTTGGATTTTAATTATTGGCCCAGTCTTTTCAGAGGATTGTATAAAGGGGTTTCTCCCCTCACTGGTGGTGAATGTGTGATGTTACATTGTAATCTTTGTGCCGTATGGGTTAAGCATTATTATATATTTTATATGTGTATATAAATAGCAAAGTGGCAAAAAAAATTGATGTTAAGTTCATCCTGCATAAATGTAAAATGTGTTGTAACAGATTTTATAAGGCATTATTTAAAACTTGCCTTTTGTGAGGAAAAAAAATATAGTAGAAAAACTGACCTAATTTAATTAATATTAGAGAAAATGGCAAAATAGTAGATGAGCACAAAGGTTTTATAAGTGGTAAATGATTAGGGAAGAATATTTGTGGGGGAAGGGATCTTTGTTTCTTGACCCTCTAAAATAGATTGATGCAGCTGGTTACAAGATAACTATCATTCTGGACACTCTGTGCATTGAATGACACTTCAGTGTGGGGAGAAGTCCTCTCATGGTGCAGATCCTTGGCATGACTCTTGCCATCCTGATGCCCTCAACTGAGATGCTGACCAAGGCCTTACTCTCTCAGGAAGACAGCTAAGTGGTGACAGCAAGTTCGGCAGTTCCCTGGGCTTGTGCCATGACAAAATTCAAAGTCCTGTATATCTTTCATCGTCGATTTTTAAATACTCGTTTTCTTGAGAAACTCAAAATAAGGGTTGAAAATTACTGCTATTTTATATTTTAAACTTAATATTAAGCAGCTACCTACAATTTTTACTTACGTTTTTGCTTTTTCCCCCTAAATTGCGTTCCTTGTGACATTTTCCTCATATGCTGTTTGTGACAAATCATCAGCCAGATTTCCTGGCTGACACATAGGTAGTTAGGTACAGGATAAACTTGTGGCATTCACAGCTGCAAAGTGGAATTCTGTTTTTAATGACATTTTGGGTAGTAAATTTTGATAGAGGCCAAAAAAGGGAGGGTGATACACTCTCCCCTCTCATCGGTTTAGACATTTGGTTTTTATTCAGAATGGATTTGTTTTGTTTTGTTTTAAATATACTTATTTTACTGAACAACTTACAGGCACATTTTTCATGAGATCACACCTAATTGAAACAACGCAGTTTCCCAACACTGAATTTCCAAGATAATCCTTACCACTTTGTAAACCATTTATAGCTTTGAAGTGTTCAGTGCTTCTTTGGTTGTTATTTATGCATGTTCATGAACTTCTGCTGTACATGGGATAGGAGTTAACACATTCACATTTACTGTCTATTTTCTTGTGTGCCTTACGAGATGGCTTTTCTGACTGTATCTCAATAGTCTTTCTTTCTATGCAGGTTTATAATCAGTACAACTACTGTTTTCTAAAATAATATTACCAAGGCTCGGAGTTTGTATTTCAATTACACTGACCAAGTAACAATGTATTCCATTTTCAGGAACTGAGTATTTGACTGTTAACCCTTTTCTCATATGCCCAGTGTGACTTAGAGCATATGGACTTGACAGAGGCACTCTCGCCCCATGTACGAACACATTACACACACGCATCTCCTGGTGGGAACCAGCTCAGAGTGGGGAAGACACGAACCACGTTACTTTAGAACCTACTTTTCTTACCCTTTTTGGACTCCTGTGTTTTGTATGACACCATCGCAAGAAATTTTATCCCTGCAGATGAAGTATTTTATTACTAAAAGACAAAAACAAAAAAAGCTAGAGTAAATTGCACTGGTTCAAGTACAGTTTCCAGCAGCTGTACTTCCTTCAGCAGTCTACCTGGTACTACATTGAAAGGGAAAGTCACCATTGTATGTCTACAGATGGTCCCAATCAAAACTCCATCTTTTGAGCCCTAATTATGTCCATTGTGTTAAGAGACTAAATCAGGGGTTTGTTCTAAAAGAACAATATATGTTTTACCATTTCCTTTTACTGTAAGGACAGCTAATAAAGCATTAACATATTTTCTGTATTAACCATCATGCGCACAAGAAATACATAGTAAATAAGGAACCAGAAAACTCCTGGCATCGGATCATAAGAAGCTAGATGATTAGAATGTGAAAAAGATTTTACAAATGTAAAACTTTCATTTCTCTGTAGAAACTTTCTTCACTTTGCTGTGCAAGAAGACACTGCTTTGCTATATTTAAAATGGCTTTTTTAAAAGAGATTTATGTATTTGGTAAATGTTTGTAGTCAACAGTTCACACAAGAAGCTGTACACGGTTTGAACATGTAAAACCGTTTGGCGGCACAAGCTGGACTTTGTTGCCATCCTTGAGATGAACCTTTTAAGAAAAAATAAGTTAATCTCAATTTTTCCCTGAATGTGTTGTTTTTTTCCTTCATTATACAATAAATATTATAGTGAACTTTTTATCAAATGGTTAAGAAAATGTTAGAGGTTGTTGTAAACTATTTGTATCCTGCACTCACTACAGTAAAGACGGACTGGCTTTTCCTGTGTACTCCAGACTCTGTCATGTTTGCCACCAGTCGCCCTCTTTTCCCTTCCCTTCCCTTTCCCAAACCTCTTCCGCCTGCAGGTCCCTTTTACTTCCTTTGAGATGTGGTCGAGGAAATTGTTACAGCGCCCCACCCACCCCCCTGTATTGGCTCCTGAGGCCTCTCCTCCTGGGCGGCCCTGGACCCTTCAGGAAGCAGCCAGCAATCTGGTCCCAGCATCGGCCAGCCTGGCTATTCTGTGCCTCTTGTTGTGGATACATTAAACCCATTCAGGCTGTGATAACAGCTTCCTGCAGGATACGCTGCTAGAGGGCAGGGGGGGATGTGGGGCATCTGTTAGAACTTAACTGTCATCAGTTTATTTTTCTTTCAAGTTTAGGTGGCGAAATGATTTGTTTTACCCAAAATGCATACATAATACTGAGCTGGGGTGGCAGAAACAGATTTACTAAATAAGTCTTTATTTTCAAAAGTGGCAGATGTGAAAAATTATCTTAAACTTGCGGTGAAGTTTTTTTCCTCTGATTTGCCTTCCGAGCCATCTCCCAGCTAAGCAGATTCTTGCTGTCAATTAAATTAAAAGCTAAATTTTTGTGCTGGCTTTACTTGCTAGCTACTGTGAAACTCTGATTAGCCGGTTTTGAAAGCTGGTTGAAGCCTGTGGCTAAAAATAATCACAGCTGCAGCTACTTGAAATCAATTCACTGTGACTTCCTAGTTAGCTCCCATGCATCCTGTCTTCCTCTAGGCTCTGTCTTGTTTTTAAGTTGATTCTGTGTCTGACTGGTACCAGCCAAGAAAATGGTTTTACAGTGATGGCCTTCTGCCAGCAGGATGGCTCCTGCCACCTCCCATCTGCCTGTCCAGTCTCTCACAAGGAGTCAAAGTACCACTTGGTTGTAGAACTGAGGAGACAGCTGTATTCCTGCCAGCTGACACAAGGGTTGGAAGGTTCCAAACGGGTACCTGAAGCACTCCAGGGAGGGGCTGGCAGGGGCTGAGTGGACATGTGCCCCCAGACAGTGTGAGAGCTGGGTCCCAGCCCAGGACTGCACATTGCCAGGGTGAATTCCCACCTCCACTTCAGTGTCTGCTTCCAGAGGAACCAGCTTCGAGAACGTGTCCTAGACTCCACAGGCAGGCTGCTCTGTGAATACCAAAGTGTCCAAACGTAGCTAGGGAAAGAAAAAAGTCAGTTACACTAACTGGTTTCACCATATTATCCTCTCCTACCTTTCTTCTTAGACTTTAGTTTTGAACTAATTTTTAACTTACAGAAAAGTTGAAAAAATAGTAGGTTCATATGTCCCTTTCTCAGCTTTCCCTAATGTTAATATTTACATAACCGTAGTACCACTCGGAGAAGGCAATGGCACCCTACTCCAGTACTCTTGCCTAGAAAATCCCATGGATGGAGGAGCCTGGTAGGCTGCAGTCCATGGGGTTGCGAAGAGTTGGACACGACTGAGCGACTTCACTTTCACTTTTCACTTTCATGCATTGGAGAAGGAAATGGCAACCCACTCCAGTGTTCTTGCCTGGAGAATCCCAGGGACGGGGGAGCCTGGTGGGCTGCACAGAGTTGGACATGACTGAAGCAACTTAGCAGCAGCAGCAGCAGTACCACTGTCTCGAAGAGTCGGACACCACTGAGCGACTAAGCACAGCACAGTACCATTATCAGAAGCAAGAACTTAACACCGATATAACACTAGTAACTGAACACCTTATTTGAATTTCACCACTTTATCCACTATTTCTAATCTAGGATCCAACCCAGGATCCCACATTGTATTTAGTTGTTATGTCTCTGTAATCGTTCCCCAGTCTTTTCTTGTCTTTAAAAAGACAAGGTGCTTTTGAAGAATACTGATCAATTATCCTGAATAGTATTCCCTTGATGTGGATTTGTCTGATGTTTTCTTATGATTATAATGAGCATGCATTTTGGCAGGAATACCACAGAGGTGTGTCCGTAATGCATCATGCATTTCATGATGTTGTATGTTTGCAAGGTGATGTTGACCATGACCACTTGGTTAAGTGGTTTCTTTTGGGTTTCTCCACTGTAGAGTTACTATCTTTTCCTTGTTGATAAGTATCTTGGGGAGATACTTTGAAACTATATAGATTTCTCAAACATACCTAATAATTTTAGCTGCTTGGTTACAATAATTATTTCTGAAGTATTTGCCTGATTTCTTCTACATTTATTAATTGGACTTCTGTAAGGAAGAGCTGTCCCTCTCCCCACTAATTTATTTTATTATAATGGATTCATGATTTTTTTTTTTCCCTTTGGGTTATAATCTAGTACTATCATTCTGTTTCTGAAGTTATTCCAGCTTTGGTCATTAAGAGCTCCTTCAGGTAGATGCCGATGTTTCTTGGAAAAGCTCCTTCCCACTTTTTAAGCATTTCTTTACTTTCTGGCAAGATGTTAAACACTGATACTCATTCCAGGTACTGGAACAACCACCTCTCTAAGATTCCTAGATCCATGTATTGGAGAATGCCATATAGAAACCAAGGTAAGTGCACTTTATTTGCTCATTGATACTAGAGTATCACTGCTCTTTGGCCCTCTCTGCAGCCAAAGCTAGGAAATAAATGTAGGTATGTTCACTCACTGGCTTCCCAGGTGGCTCAGTGGTAAATAATCTGCCTGTGAATGCAGGAGTTGTGGGTTGCATCCCTAGGTGGGGAAGATCCCCTGGAAGAGGAAATGGCAACCCAGTCCAGTATTCTTGCCAGGATAATCCCATGGACAGAGGAGCCTCACAGGCTACAGTCCATGGGGTTGCACAGAGGTGGACACGACTGAGCACTCATGTATGCTCTTGAAAACAGACAAATCCATATTTTGCAGCTAGTTATCTAAACATGTATGTGGAAAAACATGAGTTTTATAGTAATACTTTTAGATTTCAGTTCAACTTCACAGGATTCCTTTTAGCCTCTCTTTCCCTTATTTGTAAATTCTTTCTCCTCAGGTAAGAACCTGACTTTACTATCTGCAATCTTTTTTACTTACTTCGTCAATTTTAGTGTACACATTAGTTTTAGAACTGCCAGTCCAGGGACTTAGTTGGTCCAGTGTTAGGACTCTGTGTTTCCACTGCAGGGAGCACAGGTTTGATCCCTGGTCTAGGAACTAAGATCCTGCATGACTCGAAGCCAAAAAAAATTGCCAGTCCACACCTAAGTGAGAAACATTTATTGACCAGATTAGAGCGTTTGTATAGTTCCTTTTCCATCTGGCCTTACATTTATCCGTTGAGGGCAGTGTTTTCCGTAGTTTTAGTTCCCAACCACCTTCCATGTTGTTATTCAATATAATATATAGTTAGGACCATCTGTTGATGTTTTTACTTCAGGTACCCTCCCCTCATGGGCTTCCCAGGTGGCTAGCTCAGTGGTAAAGAATCCACTTGCCAATGCTGGAGATGCAGGTTCAGTCCCTGGTTCAGGTACATCCCCTGGAGGAGGGAATGGCAACCCATTCCAGTATTCTTGCCAGGATAATCCCATGGAAAGAAGAGTCTGGCAGGTTTTGCATGGGTTTGCAGAGTTAGACAACTGAGCATACATGCACTCTGTCTCATGCTGGTTGTTTTTTATTGGAGGGGAGATGAATGAATGGTATCTGAAGCATTGCTGCAGCTAAGTCACTTCAGTCGTGTCCGGCTCTGTGCAACCCCATAGACAGCAGCCTACCAGGCTCCTCCATCCCTGGGATTCTCCAGGCAAGAGTACTGGAGTGGGTTGCCATTTCCTTCTCCAGTGCATGAAAATGAAAAGTGAAGTCGCTCAGTTGTGTCTGACTGTTAGCGACCCCATGGACTGCAGCCTACCAGGCTCCTCCATCCATGGGATTTTCCAGGCAAGAGTATTGGAATAGGTTCCCATTGCCTTCAATATGTTGTAAGAATCAGAACTATCAAAAGATACTCGAGTATTGTCACTCTTTTCTCACCCCTGCTACCCCACCCCTTCCCTGAATTCTCCTGCCAGCCCTCTACTGATAACTAATCTCTAGCTTCTGGTTTAATCATTCCAGTGTATCTGGTATAAACAGAATATAAACTACACACTCCTGAACAACTAATGGGTCAAAAAAGAGAAATCAAGAAATATCTTGAAACATGCAGATGGAGACAAAACATACCAAAACTAATGGGATGCCACAAAAGTGATTCATAAAGAGAAATTTATTTATTTATTTATTTATTTATTTTTTTTTTTTGAATGCTCTAGATAAGAGATTGTATTAACATACATTTTGTCTTTCATCCATTCAAATTCAACTTAATTTCAGTGAACAGAGGAAAAAGATGGATTAACGTGTACATTTCAGAATACAGATTTGCAGAATAGGTTAAAATAGTGTGATGCCAATCTCAGGATAAACATTCTTTAAGGAGTAAACATGAAAGCTGCTTCTTGAGGAAACAGGCACTAAAGGTTTGATGAATACACTATTTAAGCAAATGCCCAGTTGATCAGGGTATGATGCAGTCAAGTTTGCATCCAAATCCAAGTGAAGCTAACAAATGAAGAAAATATAATGGATTCTAAGAAAAAAAAAAGGAAACATTTTTGGTTCAGAGGGGCTCAAAGACATTTAGCATATACAAACTTAAATACCATTGATCAAAATTGTAGAACAATGTAACCCATTCATAAAGATAAATTCTTATTTATAAATTCTCTGTGAATCTGACAAACTCTGAAAATTAGAGATTAACTACTGCTACCATTATTTTTTAAATTATTTTTCTACCACACTTTGCAATCAACTTTTCTGCAAGATTAAAGAACAAAAATTTGGTGGTACTTGACCAGGCCAGGATTCAAAATAATGGTAACATATTATCAACACCAGAGCACACAAAAAAAAAAAAATAAAGAGAAATTTATAGTGATAAATGCATATATAAAGTGAAGTGAAAGTCGCTCAGTCATGTCTGACTCTGTGACCCCATGGACTATATAGTCCATGGAATTCTCCAGGCCAGAATACTAGAGTGGATAGCTATTCCCTTCTCCAGGGGATAATTCCCAACCTAGGGATTGAACTCAGGTCTCCTGCATTGTAGTGGATTCTTTACCAACTAAGCTATGAGGGAAGCCCAGAAATGCATATATGAACAAAAGAGAAAGATCCCAGATAAAAAACCTAATAACTACATCTCAAGGAACTTAGAAAAGAACTAACTAAGCCAAGGTAAGCAGAGAGAAGGGAACAACAGATCAGAGGGGAAATGAAATAGAGATCATTAAAAAAAAAAAAGATCATAGAAAAAAATGTAAAAGATTCAAAACAAAGCAGATTAAAAAATTGGCAAACTTTTAGCTGGATTAATTAAGAATAGAAGAGAATGCAATGAGAAATGAAAAAGGTGATATTACAACTGATAATACAGAAATATATAGGATCATAAGACTTTCTGTGAACACTTAACATACCAGCAAATTGAACAACATAGAAGAAATGGATAAATTCCTAGAAACGTACAACCTACCAGGATTGAATCTGGAAGAAACAGAAAATCTGACTAAACCAAAAACAGATTAAATCAGTAATCAAAAACCTCCCAACACAAAAAAAGCCCAGGGTCAGTTGTTTTGCTGGTGAATCCTACTGGTTAAAGAATTGCCAGTCCTCAAACTATTCCCAAAAAATTGAATGGGAGGGAACACCGCCAAACTCATTTAATGAGGCCAGGACTTACTGATACCAAAGCCAAATAAGGACAATGTAAGGAAAATTACAAGCCAGTATCCCTGAACAGAAATGCAAAAATTCTCAGCAAAATATTAGCAAAACACATTAAAAGGATAAGATACTATGATCAAGTGAGGTTTATCCCTAGGATATAAGGGTGGCTCAACATATACAAATAAAACCATGTGATAAATCACATTAATAAATAAAAGATGAAAATCATATGATCATTTCAATAGATGCAGAAAAAGGGTTTGACAAAACATCCTTTCATGATAAAAATGCTCAATGAAGTGAGTATAGAAAGGGCAAACCTCAACATGACAAACCCACAACCATCCAACCCATAGTCATGCAACAGTGAAAGGTTGAAAGCTTTTCAAGATCAGGAACAAGACAAGGACACCCACTCTCCACTCTTGGTCAACGTACTTGCAGTCCTAGCCAGAGCAATTGGGCAAGATAATAAAATAGATTCTGGGGGGAAAATGGCTATGTAGGACATACCAGCTTCCCAGACCCCAAACAAAGATCAATGATTAGGCAGCTATTGACAAAAACCACTCCAGATCTCTCGAAATTTTAGCAACACCATGGAACAAAAAATGAAACACTGAGAATGACTGAACAAGAAGAGAAGACAAATACTACATTTTGCCTCTGCATTATCCCATCATCCAAGACAATATTCAGCGGCAAGAAGGCACTTCCTAGCTATAAAGAGTCCCCTGAGTGGGAGACTTGCCCTACAGGAAAACTCAGCAGCTTCTACCACTGAAGTCACTAGCCAGCTGCTCTATTTGCCAGCCACACCATTAACATTCTGAACACCAGCCAGCTGCACTTTGCTCCAGTCCCTGCTTCCCCACCCTCCCCTCCCTCTCCTGCCTTCCGTCAGAGCCTGGACCTGCATCTGGTAGTGCACCAAGGTCCCCGTGGCTGCACAAAGGGGTCAGACACCTGAGTCCCTCCTCACCTCCACCAGAACCTGGGAACTACACCTGGAGCAAACTCTGGCTTCAGGAGCTCCATGAATGTAAGACACAAGCCTCTGTGCCCTCACCTGACCCTCACCACTGGCTCTGTGCGAGGGACTAGACCCTCCAAATGCCCACATGTATATACAAGCCTGACACTGGCCACAAGCCTAACGCTGGTCACTGGCCTCCACTGTAGCACATAAACAGAGAGATGAGGGGGTACAGCCACAGATAGACATCCTGACAGCCAAAATCCCCAGAGGCTACTTTGGGGCAAGGATCAGGCCCTGCCTTCCCTTACTGGCAGCAACAAGATGCCTACCTATCAAGACCCCCTTCCAGCTTTGCCCCAGCATGCCAACAGCTCAACTCCCATCACCAGCCCTCACTATAGTGCACACACGCCCCAGGGAGAGTGTAGCACATGGACATCCAGGGCACCTGCAGCTGCTTGCAGGCCTGGATCAGACCCTGCCTTCTGTCCCTGGCCAGTACCACCACACCTACCTGTAACTAGCCCCTCCAACAGTGCCCCTACATGTCTCCAGCCTGAGCCCCACCCCTGGTCTTCACTGCAGTGTGCCTAGCCAGGAGGAGAGAAAACAGATATAGGAGAGGGCACCAGTGTCCAGGGCCCCCAGCAGCTGTTTCTGAGTCCAGATGAGACCGTGTCTTCTGTTGCTGGCCAGCACCACCAGGCTCCTGTGTAGCTAGTTCCTCCAGCTGAGGATCTGCATGCCCCAGGGCATAACCCCGTCACTATCCTCCACTGCAGAATGCATACCTGGGGGGAGAGTGTGAAGCCACAGGACACCCAGGTCCTTCACAAATACCACTGACCCACATCTTACTGCCAGGCTTGACCCCCATCACTTCAAGTGTGCCTGAAAATAACCTCTGTCTCTACATAAGCACCAGCCATGGCCCCTGCAGCACAGTATGGACACACCACTGGCTCCAGCCACCACTACTGTCTGCCCTAATCCCTAGCTACTTGATCCAGGAGGCACAGCTTAGAAGGCCCATATCTCCTGCAGCTATTTCAGACCCCTGAGTGCTCACCTAGGAATACAGTTGTCAGTACTGCAGATCTGACTGGTTTGAGACAGACATCACATCTCCATTGGATCCAGTGCTACCATGTAGCCTGTGCCACTAGACCAGGGGTCACCACACAATCTGGTGTTCCCCTTTCCACAGGTGACAGGCTTCTCTTACCAGAATCAGTCCCCATAACATTTGGTAGAGGTGACTGCCTCTTCAAATTCTCAGATGCCTACAGAAGTCTACAGGGATCACAAAGAGCCAGGAAAGCATGTCTCCACCAAAGGAATACAGTAAGCCTCATATCCAGACCAAACAAATGGAGATTCAGGAATTTCTCAACAAATAATTAAAAATAATTGCTCTACAGGCTCAGAGGACAATAAAGAACACAGATAAACAATTTGATACTACAAGGAAAATAATATAAGAACAAAATGAGAAGCTCGATGAAGACAGAAAACATTAAAAAAAATTTTTTTTGAAGCCAAAGAATACAATGACTGAACTGAAGTCTTCAACAAAGACCTTCAACAGCATGTTTGAACAAATAGAGGGAAGAATCAGTGGGCAAGAAGACATTGATTAAAATTGTGCAGTTCAAAAAGCAAGAAGAAAAAATAATGAAAAGGACAAAGAAAGCCTACAGGAGTTAATACATAATCAAAAGAAATAAAGTACATATTACTGGAGTCCCAGAATGAGTAGAGAGGGGGAAAGGTGTAGAAGCTTATTTAAGGAAATAATGGCTCAGAATTTCCCGACCTGAGAATTGGACATTCAAGTTCATAAAGCTAACAGGTCACCAATCCAAAACATTATTTTCCAAAACACAGTGATAAGATTGATGGCAAGAGAAAAAATTCTCTTATACAAGGGAAACTCCATAAAGCTATTAGCAGATTTCTCACCAGATACTAGGCAAGGATAAAATGACATGATATATTTAAAGTGCTAAGAGAAACTGCCATCTAAGACTACCTTACCCAGTAAAGTCCTTCAGAAATAGAGGTGAAATAAAGTCTTTCCCTAATAAAATCTGAGGGGACTCATTACCACTGAACCTGTATTATAAGAAATGCTGAGAGGAATTCTTCAAGCTTAAAAAAGAAAAAAACACTAGTTAACAGACTGAAAACATTTGAAAATATAGAACACACTGGTAAAGGATATAATAAGATTTCAAATACAGTAATATGGTGATGTGCAAACTAGTTAACTCTAGATAAAGACTAAATGGCAAAAGTATGAAGCATAGCTTAAGTAGCAACAATTTGTTAATGAACACACAATAAAATATGTAAATGGTATCAAAAACCTAAAAGGGGGGGGGGAGGAATAGATGGATAAAACTTTTATATGCCATCAGACTAAACTGTTATAGATCAGGAAGCTAAAGTGTGAGATCACAAAAAGTCTTAGCTTATTTAAGAATGAACTCATACTAAGTATCTTTTCTAACCACAGTGGTATGAAACCAGAAATCAATAGCAGGAGGGAAGCTGGAAAAACCCCAAATATATGGAGACTAGACAACATGTTCCTGAATAATCAATGGGTCAGAAAAGAAATAGGGAAATTAAGAGTTAGCTTGAAACCCAATGAAAATGGAAGAACAACATATCATAACCTATGAGATGCCACAAAAGCAGTCTTAAGAGAGAAGTTTGTAGTGATAAATGTCTGCCTATTTTAACAAAGAAAAAACTCAAGCAAACAACTTCACTTTGCAACTCAAGGGACTAGGGAAAAAAGAACATACAAAGCCTAGATTTAGTAAAAAGAAGGAAATAAAAAGATCAGAGCAGAAATAAATGAAATAGAGACCAGAAAAATAATAGGGAAAAAAATCAGTGAAACCAAGAACTGGGTTTTTTAAAAAGAAAATAAGATTGAGAAACCTTTAGCTAGACTGAATCAGAAAATGAAATTAAAAAATATTACAAATGATAGAAATACAAAGGATCATGAGCAATGACTACACGCCAACAAACTGTATACCCTAGGGAAAAAAATGAAAATTCTGAGGAACACAGAATCTACCTTACTGAAGATATAGAAAAATTTAAGCAGGCCAATATTGAGTAAGAATATTGAATCAGTAATCAAAAACTTCCCAACACAGAAAACCCATATGGTTTTGCTGATGAATTCCACCATCTAAAGAAGAATTAATGAAAATCCTTCTCAAACTATTGCCAAAAAAAAGTTGAAGAGGAGGGGATATACCCAAACTCATTTACAAGGTACCATTACCCTGATACCAAAGCAAAAAAGGATACTTCAAGAAAAGAGAACTACAGGCCATTATCCCTAATGAAGATAGATGCAAAGAGTTTCAAAAACATATTAGCAAACTAAATTTAGCTGAGTGAAAAGATAATTTACCATGATCAAGAGAGATTTATCCTTGGACACAAGGTGGTTCAACCTATGCAAATCAGTCAACATGCTACACCACTTTAATAGAATGAAAGAAAAATCATATGATCAATTCAACATATGTAGAAAAAGCATTTGACAGAATATATCCTTTCATGATAAAAATGCTCAAGAAAGGAGGTATAGAAGGAATTACCTCAATATATGTCATACATGACAACTCTATAGCAAATGTTATGTTCAACTGCTGAAAGGCTGAAACCTTCTACCCTATACCAGGAGCATGACAAAGGTGCACACTCACCACTGCAATTCATAATACTGGAAATATCAGCCACAGAAATTAGGCAAGAAAAAAACAGACACCTCCAAATAAGAAAGTAAGAAGTAAGACTGACTTTGCTTCCAGATGATATGATCTTATATCTATATATGAAATCCTAAAGACATAATTCTAAAATTGCTAGAACTAATTAATAAATTCAGTAAAGTTGCAGGACACAAAATCAACATACAGAAAATAGTTGTGTTTCTATACACCAACAATGAAACATCTGAAAAAGAAAACAATCCTATTCATAATACCAAATAAAAGAATAAAATACTTAGGGATACATATAGGTAAAGAGGTAAAATTTATTTTACCTGAAAACTACAACTGTGATGTAAGAAACTGAAGATGACACAAGCAAAATGATAACTAGTATTCATGGATTGGAAAAATTAATATTGTTAAAATGTCCATCATCTCCAAAGCCATCTGTGGATTCACTGCAACCCATATCAAAATTCCAAAGACATTTTTCAGAAAAATAGAAGAAAAATCCTTAAATATGTATGGAGCCATAAAAGACTCTAAATGGCCAAAACTATTAGAAAGAAGAACAAAGAAAGACGTGTCATACTGATTTCAAACAATGCCACAAAGCTACAGTAATCAAAATGTTGTGTTAATATTAAAATAGACATACAGGGAATTCCCTGGTGGTCCAGGGCTAGGGCTTGCTACTTTCACTGTGGTGGCAATAGTTCAATCCCTGGTCATGGAACTAAGATCCTGCAACCCACCCTGTGCAGACAAAATAAAATAGACACACAAGTCAATGGAACAGAAGCAAGACCCCAAATATAACCCTTGGATATATAGTCAACCAATATTGACAACGGAGTGAAGAATGCTCAATAGGGAAATGATAGTTTCTTTCCTTTAAATGGTGCTTAGAAAATTTTATAGTCTCTTTCCAGTCATTGGTGCTGAAAAAACTGAATATTCATATGTAAAAGAATAAAAGCAGAACCCTGTCTTACACCAGTCACAAAATATAACTCAAAATGGATTAAAGACTTAAATATAAGACCAGAAACCATAAACTAGAAGAAAACACAGGGTAAAATTCCTTGACATTGGTCATAGCAAGGATATTTTGGATACGACACCAAAAGCACAAGCAAAATAAAAATTAAACAATTTGGACAATATCAAACTAAAGAGTTTCTGCAGAGAAAATGAAGCAATCAACAAAATGAAAATACAGCCTACAGAATAGGAGAAAATATTTGCAAACCATATATCTAATAAGGGGTTAATAACCAAAATATATTAAAGAACTAACACTATACATGGACATCACCAGATGGTCAACACCGAAATCAGATTGATTATATTCTTTGCAGCCAAAGATGGAGAAGCTCTATACAGTCAGCAAAAACAAGACCAGGAGCTGACTGTGGCTCAGACCATGAACTCTTTATTGCCAAATTCAGACTTAAATTGAAGAAAGTAGGGAAAACCACTAGACCATTCAGGTATGACCTAAATCAAATCCCTTATGATTATACAGTGGAAATGAGAAATAGATTTAAGGGCCTAGATCTGATAGATAGAGTGCCTGATGAACTATGGAATGAGGTTCGTGACATTGTACAGGAGACAGGGATCAAGACCATTCCCATAGGAAAGAAATGCAAAAAAGCAAAATGGCTGTTTGGGGAGGCCTTACAAATAGCTGTGAAAAGAAGAGAATCAAAAAGCAAAGGAGACCAGGTTATTGTTACCATCTTTCTAAATTCCATATATATGCGTTAGTATACTGTATTTATGTTTTTCCTTCTGGCTTACTTCACTCTGTATAATAGGCTCCAGTTTCATCCACCTCATTAGAACTGATTCAAATGTATTCTTTTTAATGGCTGAGTAATACTCCATTGTGTATATGTACCATGGCTTTCTTATCCATTCATCTGCTGATGGACATCTAGGTTGCTTCCATGTCCTGGCTATTATAAACAGTGCTGCGATGAACATTGGGGTACACGTGTCTCTTTCCCTTCTGGTTTCCTCAGTGTGTATGTCCAGCAGTGGGATTGCTGGATCATAAGGCAGTTCTATTTCCAGTTTTTAAAGGAATCTCCACACTGTTTTCCATAGTGGCTGTACTAGTTTGCATTCCCACCAACAGTGTAAGAGGGTTCCCTTTTCTCCACACCCTCTCCAGCATTTATTATTTGTAGACTTTTGGATCGCAGCCATTCTGACTGGTGTGAAATGGTACCTCATAGTGGTTTTGATTTGCATTTCTCTGATAATGAGTGATGTTGAGCATCTTTTCATGTGTCTGTTAGCCATCTGTATGTCTTCTTTGGAGAAATGTCTATTTAGTTCTTTGGCCCATTTTTTGATTGGGTCGTTTATTTTTCTAGAGTTGAGCTGTAGGAGTTGCTTGTATATTTTTGAGATTAGTTGTTTGTCCGTTGCTTCATTTACTATTATTTTCTCCCATTCTGAAGGCTGTCTTTTCACCTTGCTAATAGTTTCCTTTGATGTGCAGAAGCTTTTAAGGTTAATTAGGTCCCATTTGTTTATTTTTGATTTTATTTCCAATATTCTGGGAGGTGGGTCATAGAGGATCCTGCTGTGATGTATGTCAGAGAGTGTTTTGCCTATGTTCTCCTCTAGGAGTTTTATAGTTTCTGGTCTTATGTTTAGATCTTTAATCCATTTTGAGTTTATTTTTGTGACGAGACAGCAAAAGAGACACTGATGTATAGAACAGTCTTATGGACTCTGTGGGAGAGGGAGAGGGTGGGAAGATTTGAGAGAATGACATTGAAACATGTAAAATATCATGTAAGAAACGAGTTGCCAGTCCAGGTTCGATACACGATACTGGATGCTTGGGGCTGGTGCACTGGGACGACCCAGAGGGATGGTATGGGGAGGGAGGAGGGAGGAGGGTTCAGGATGGGGAACACATGTATACCTGTGGCGGATTCATTTTGATATTTGGCAAAACTAATACAATTATGTAAAGTTTAAAAATAAAATAAAATTAAAAAAAAAAAAAGCAAAGGAGAAAAGGAAAGATATAAACATCTGAATGCAGAGTTCCAAAGAATAGCAAGAAGAGATAAGAAAGCCTTTTTCGGCGATCACTGCAAAGAAATAGAGGAAAACAACAGAATGGGAAAGACTAGGGATCGCTTCAAGAAAATCAGAGATACCAAAGGAACATTTCATGCAAAGATGGGCTCGATAAAGGACAGAAATGGTATGGACCTAACAGAAGCAGAAGATATTAAGAAGAGATGGCAAGAATACACAGAAGAACTGTACAAAAAAGATCTTCATGACCCTGATAATCACGGTGGTGTGATCATTCACCTAGAGCCAGACATCCTGGAATGTGAAGTCAAGTGGGCCTTAGAATTACGAACAAAGCTAGTGGAGGTGATGGAATTCCAGTTGAGCTATTCCAAATCCTGAAAGATGATGCTGTGAAAGTGCTGCACTCAATATGCCAGCAAATTTGGAGAACTCAGCAGTGGCGACAGGACTAGAAAAGGTCAGTTTTCATTCCAATCCCAAAGAAAGGCAATGCCAAAGAATGCTCAAACTACCGCACAATTGCATTCATCTCACACACTAGTAAAGTAATGCTCAAAATTCTCCAAGCCAGGCTTCAGCAATATGTGAACCATGAACTTCCTGATGTTCAAGCTGGTTTTAGAAAAGGCAGAGGAACCAGAGATCAAATTGCCAACATCCGCTGGATCATGGAAAAAGCAAGAGTTCCAGAAAAACATCTATTTCTGCT
>NW_011494796.1:4864144-4864589 GCF_000754665.1 Bison bison bison | reverse complement strand
ATGGAACAACAGACTGGTTCCAAATAGGAAAAGGAGTTCGTCAAGGCTGTATATTGTCAACCTTTTTATTTAACTTCTATGCAGAGTATATCATGAGAAACGCTGGACTGGAAGAAGCAAAGCTGGAATCAAGATTGCCGGGAGAAATATCAATAACCTCAGATATGCAGATGACACCACCCTTATGGCAGAAAGTGAAGAGGAACTCAAAAGCCTCTTGATGAAAGTGACAGTGGAGAGTGAAAAAGTTGGCTTAAAGCTCATCATTCAGAAAACGAAGATCATGGCATCCAGTCCCACCACTTCATGGGAAATAGATGGAGAAACAGTGTCAGACTTTATTTTTCTGGGCTCCAAAATCATTACAGATGGTGACTGCAGCCATGAAATTAAAAGACACTTACTCCTTGGAAGGAAAGTTATGACTAAGCTAGATAGCATATTC
>NW_011494796.1:4861550-4864044 GCF_000754665.1 Bison bison bison | reverse complement strand
AGGCTATGGTTTTTCCAGTGGTCATGTATGGATGTGAGAGTTGGACTGTGAAGAGGGCTGAGCACCGAAGAATTGATGCTTTTGAACTGTGGTGTTGGAGAAGACTCTTGAGAGTCCCTTGGACTGCAAGGAGATCCAGCCAGTCCATTCTAAAGGAGATCAGCCCTGGGATTTCTTTGGAAGGAATGATGCTAAAGCTGAAACTCCAGTACTTTGGCCACCTCATGTGAAGAGTTGACTCATTGGAAAAGACTCTGATGCTGGGAGGGATTGGGGGCAGGAGGAGAAGGGGACGACAGAGGATGAGATGGCTGGATGGCATCACTGACTCGATGGACGTGAGTCTGAGTGAACTCCGGGAGTTGGTGATGGACAGGGAGGCCTGGCGTGCTGTGATTCATGGGGTCACAAAGAGTCAGACACGACTGAGCGACTGATCTGATCTGATCTGATGACCACAAATTTTAAAAGACTCTTAACACTGCCCAGAAATGTGACTACAGTTCTCTAGAATGTAGACTTCTTCACTTTTGGTCATCACTATTTTACTTTCTCATCTCTTGTCCAACCTCTAAGACCACTTCTTCTTCTCAGATGATCATTCTCTCTTATATTTTCCACTGATAAAACAGATGTAATCAAATGACATACACCTAGTAGTCCCACCATAAAATCCAGGCATCTTTCTCCACCTGGAAGGCTCTGCCTTCCCTCCAGGAGCTATAGAGGTCTCTGCTCTTATTTTAGGTCAAACTTTCCATGTTGTATTTATACTGGAGCTCATCACCTCTCTGCTTCTTAAGGTCTTGACTCCTGCAACTATCCCCTCTCTGGTAGCATTAATTTCTCCTCTTCTAGATCTTTCCTACTGGCATAAAAGCATGCCTTTTGATCACCCATGTAAAAAATCGGACAGAAGGAACAAACTTTAACTTCCTACCTCCTCTGGATATCTGTAACACTACAGCTCATACAAAATCAAATCCACTCCTGTTTCCTTCAAGATTCTGTACATATTTTCTATATGTTGTATGACCTGAAAAAGATGGAGAGTCACTGATCTACTTGGATACCAAGAATAAGAGCAGGTGCTAAAGGTCTTCAGTGGATGAGAGTGATAGACCTGAAGATCTATAGATAATGCATGTACTGGTAACATATATTTAGACGGAGCAATAGGATTTAGAGAACAGGGTGGAACAGTTATCTCAAAGCAGCAAAAAGGAATATAGAAAACACTGCCATAGCCCGGACTACTAGCACATGGGCTGTCCTTCCTTTCCAATGATTCAAGTGAGATACCACACTCAAACCCAGGAAGTCTAGAAGTAGACACATAAGAGGAATGAAATGAAAGGCAAGAGTAGTAAAATTATCTATACCCACGATAATCAGTTAAGGGATACACAAAACAATTAGATGTAAACATGATATCAAACATAGTAAACTGAAGTGAGGAGATTACAAATGCAGGGTTGTTAAAATGCACTTTAAATTAAGAGATCAGCAACTTAAAATGATCACATATATGCCAAGCCCACAGCTAACATCATACTCAATGGTGAAAAGCTGAAAGCATTTCCTCTAAAATCAGAAGCCAAGGAGGCTCATTTTTGCCATTTTTATTCAAAATAGAATTGGAAGGTCTAGCCACAGCCATCAGATAAGAAAAGGAAATAAAAGGAATCCAAACTGGAAAGGAAGACGTGAAACCATCACTAGTTGCAAACAACATGATATTCTACATAGAAAATCCTAAAGATGCCACCAGAGAAACACTAGAGCTCATCAATGCATTTGGCAAAGCTGCAAGATGCAAGATTAATATACAGAAATGTGTTGCATTTCTATACACTAACAATGAATATCAGAAAGAGAAATTAAGGAAACAATCCCATTTACAATCACATCAATCGTGGAAAAAGCAAGAGAGTTCCAGAAAAACATCTATTTCTGCTTTATTGACTATGCCAAAGCCTTGGACTGTGTGGATCACAATAAACTGTGGAAAATTCTGAAAGAGATGGGAATATCAGACCACCTGACCTGCCTCTTGAGAAACCTGTATGCAGGTCAGGAAGCAACAGTTAGAACTGGACATGGAACAACAGACTGGTTCCAAATAGGAAAAGGAGTACGACAAGGCTGCATATTGTCACCCTGCTTATTGAACTTCTATGCAGAGTACATCATGAGAAACGCTGGGCTGGAAGAAGCACAAGCTGGAATCAAGATTTCCGGGAGAAATATCAATAACCTCAGATATGCAGATGACACCACTCTTATGGAAGAAAGTGAAGAAGAACTAAAAATCCTCTTGATAAAAGTAAAAGAGGAGAGTGAAAAAGTTGGCTTAAAGCTCAACATTCAGAAAACGAAGATCATGGCATCTGGTCCCATCACTTCATGAGAAATAGATGGGGAAACAGTGTCAGACTTTATTTTTGGGGGCTCCAAAATCACTACAGATGGTGACTGCAGCCATGAAATTAAA
>NW_011494796.1:4837036-4861450 GCF_000754665.1 Bison bison bison | reverse complement strand
GCTCCAAAATCACTACAGATGGTGACTGCAGCCATGAAATTAAAAGACACTTACTCCTTGGAAGGAAAGTTATGACCAACCTAGACAGCATATTCAAAAGCAGAGACATTACTTTGCTTAACAAAGGTCCATCTAGTCAAGGCTATGGTTTTTCCAGTGGTCATGTATGGATGTGAGAGTTGGACTGTGAAGAAAGCTGAGCGCCAAAGAATTGATGCTTTTGAACTGTGGTGTTGGAGAAGATTCTTGAGAGTCCCTTGGACTGCAAGGAGATCCAGCCAGTCCATTCTAAAGGAGATCAGCCCTGGGTGTTCTTTGGAAGGAATGATGCTAAAGCTGAAACTCCAGTCCTTTTTCCACCTCATGCAAAGAGTTGACTCATTGGAAAAGACTCTGATACTGGGAGGGATTGGGGGCAGGAGGAGAAGGGGACGACAGAGGATGAGATGGCAGGATGGTATCACTGACTCAATGGACATGAGTCTGAGTGAACTCTGGGAGATGGTGATGGACAGGGAGGCCCAGCGTGCTGCGATTCATGGGGTCGCAAGGAGTCAGACACGACTGAGCAACTGAACTGAACTGAACTGAACTGAAACCTACCTAAGAAGTTAAACGACCTATATTTGGAAAACTATAAGACACTGATGAAAGAAACTGAAGAAAACACAAACAAATGGAAATATATACAATGTTCATGGACTGGAAGAATTAATATTGCTAAAATGACCATATTATCCAAGAAATATACAGATTCAATGTAATCTCTATCAAAATACCAAAGGCATTTTTCACAGAACTAGAATAAATAATTTTAAAATTTGTATGGAAACACAAAAGGTCCTGGGATAGCCAAAATAATCTTGAGAAAGAACAGAGCTGGATGAATCACTCACCCCTGATTTCAGCTACAGTAATCAAAACAGTATGATACTGGCACAAAAGCAGACATGTTGATCAGTGGAACAAAACCAAGAGACCAGAAACAAATCCACACACTTAGGGTCAATTAAGAATGTATAATGGAGAAAAGACAGTCTCTTCAATAAGTGGTACAGGAAAACTCACAGCTACATGTGAAAGAATGAAATTGGAACATGTCTTAATACCATATACAAAAATAAATTCAAAATGGATTAAAGGCTTAAATGTAAGACTGGAAATCATAAACTGCTAGAAGAAAACAGGCCAAACATTCTGACATAAATCACAGCAATATTTTTTTTCAAATCTGTCTCTAAAACAAATAAAAGCAAACATAACCAAGTGGGACCTAATTAAAATTTTGCACAGCAAAGGAAACTAGCAACAAAATGAAAAAAACTACTGAATGGGAGAAAATATTTGCAAATTATATGACCAGTAAGGGATTAATATCCAAAATATATAAACAGCTCATACAACTTGGCATCAAGAATGCTAATAACCCAATTTAAAAAATGAGAGAAGATTTGAATAGACTTGAAGACCTCTTTTCCAAAGAGGACACACAGATAGCAAATAAGCCTATGAAACGATGAGCAACACTGTGAATCATGAGAAAAATGCAGGTGAGCCTAGAGCCTTTTATACAGAGTGACGTCAGAAAGAGAAAAACAAATACAGTATATTAATGCGTGTATATGGAATCTAGAAATACGGTATTGATGAACCTATTTGCAGGGAAGGAGTGGAGACACAGATATAGAGAACGGACCTGTGGACACGGTGAGGAAAGGTACGAGTGGGATGAACAGAGAAAGTAGCATTGACATATATACATGTATAAAATAGATAACTAGTTAGAAGTCTATATATAACACAGGGAGCCCAGCCTGGCATTCTGTAATGACCTAGAGGGGTAAGGTGGGATAAGGGAGGGGAGGGAGACTCAGGAGGGAGCTGATATATGTATAATTATGACTGATTTGCATTGTTGTATGGCAGAAACCAACGCATCATTGTAAAGCAACTTTCCTCCAATTAAAAAAATTTAAAAAACATAAAATAAGTCTTGGGGGAAAAAAAGAAAAATACAAATTAAAAACCACAGTTTTCCCCTCACATCTGTTAGAATGGCTATTATCAAAAAGAACAACTGGTGAGGATGTGAAGAAAAGAGAACTTTAGTACAGTGTTGGTATGAAGTAAACTGGTGCAGCCATTGAGGAAAACATTATGGAGGTGTCTCAAAATAAAACTACAATATGACTCAGAAATTCCACTACTTGGGTATCTGGAAAAAAAAAAAAAAATAAACACTAATTGGAAAAGATACATGCACACCAATGTTCATAGCAGCATTGTCTACAATTGCCAAGATATGGAAGTGTCCATCAACTGATGGACATGTATAAAAATGTGATATATATATGTGTGTGTGTGTATATATATATATATGTGTGTGTGTGTGTGTGTATATATACACACACAACTTGGCCATAAAAAAGAATGAAATTTTGCCATTTGTAACAACATGGATGGACCTGGAGGGTATTATGCTTGTGAAATAAGTCAGATAGGAAAAGACAAACACTACATGTCATCACTTACATGTGGAATCTATAAAAAAAAAAAGAAAAAGAATGCATATAACAAAACAGAAACAGATTCACAGAACAAACTAGCAGTTACCAATGTGGAGACAGAAATGGGGAGAGGCGTAATAGGGGTAGAGAATTAAGAGGCACAAACTACTATGCATAAAATAAATAAGCTACAAAGATTTCTCAGACAACACAGGGAATATAGCCAATCATTTAAAATAACTATGAATGCAGTATAACTTTTAAAAAGTGTAAATCATGATATTGGCCACTTGAAACATATATAATATTGTATATCAGCTATATCTCAATTTTTAAAATTTATTTTTAAAAGTTCATTTGTTTATTTTATTTCTGGTTGCGCTGGGTCTTCGTTGCTGCGCAGGCTTTCTCTAGTTGCGGAGAACAAGGACTGCTGTCTCTAGTCGCAGTGTCTTCTCTTGTTGCGGAGCACGGGTTCGAGGTGCACAGGCTTTAGTATTTGCAGCTCACGGGCTCTATAGGGTGCTCAGGCCCAGTGGCTGTGGCTTGTAGAAGAGAGTGGGCTCAACAGTTGTGGTGCAGGGGCTTAGAAGCTTCCTGGACCAGGGATCAAACCTGTGTTCCCTGCATTGACAGGTGGATTCTTATCCACTGTACCACCAGGGAAGTCCCTATACCTCAATTTTTAACAAGTAAAAGAAAAATAAAGTATCTCCAGTTACCACCTGCAAAAACAAAAACCCAAAAAACACCCACAAATTGCCAATACTGACCTACATCACCTTTTTAAGGTTTCTCCCCTCCAAAACTGTGGGATTACTATTCTTAAAGTCAGTGCTCACCAACATTCTCTACTGTTCAAAGACTTTCCATACCTTGCCAATGTCCATCAAATAATGTCCAAATCATTTATGTATAGAATTCAAGGTTGTCTATAAGCTGGCCCCAAACTATTATTGCAGCATTTTCCACAATTTCATTCACACTTCCTTCACTCCAGACCACTAGGCCGCTCACAGTTCCCTGTTCACATGATCTTCCTGGTTTCCAGCCTCTAGGTCTTTGTCCATCACTAGAACAGTGGGAGAGCCATCCATTATCATCTTACAAAATTCCACCCACCCTTCAGGTGCCAACTAAGGAAATACCAACTTCTCTAGAAAATCTTTCTTACTTTACCAACTGAGTGTCATCAAACCCTTTTCCCTCTCCTGGACCCAAGCATGCTCTGACATATCACCACTTTTACACAGGCTTTATCTTTCCCATTAGATTTACACATACCTTAGAGGCAGAAATCATATCTTGTTATCACATATATCTGGTGATCTGACATATAACTCATGCTTTGGAAGATTTATGAATGAACCAATGGATATGACAGCATGTGTTCCTTATTCAGGGGCAGTGAATGGGCTTTAAAAATAATAGTGTTTTCTGAAGATCTGAGAAAGTCTCCCTGAGTGTGTGAAAAAGCACTGCTGTGGCAATCCCTCAAGGCCCCTGCACAGCTTTGAGTACAGATGGGAGAGGGCAGAGGTCACAGGTTGGAGCTGCACGTGGCCACCATGCCAGTCTTTCCCGGGGCCATGGGGCCTA
Source organism: Bison bison bison (assembly GCF_000754665.1). Lineage (NCBI taxonomy): Eukaryota > Metazoa > Chordata > Mammalia > Artiodactyla > Bovidae > Bison > Bison bison. Next base: position 4,857,344 of record NW_011494796.1, on the reverse strand, counting down.
ATTGGCTGCGTAGGAAGGCAAAGAGTCTGTACTCAGTTCCTGGAGAATGGACAAAAATGGATTCTGTCCCTTGTGTCCCTGCTCAGCTTGAGGAAGACAGCCAGACATCCTCTCTGGAAATAAGCTTGGAGGAGTCCTGTCACCAGGCGTTGGGTCTTGGCAGGGAAATGGCTAAGGGAAACTACTTTACTGACACAAATGAGGTTTCTTTCTCAGCCAAGGAGTCTGGCTCATTTGCTCAGGGACACTACCAAGAAAACAGGGAGGTAAAATGCAGAGTCTACATTTCTCCTACGGTTCAGGCAGTAGACCTGACTTTTCTTGTCACTGCATGGCCAGTGCCCCATGTGAACCAGTAAATTTTCTTAATTCTTCACTCTCTGCTGCCCTCTCCCCAAACCCCACTTTGTGAAGCCACAATCCAAGGGCAGTTAAGGTTCAAGTGCCCACCATGGTCTGTGAGCCCTGGTCATGTGGTCAGTGCCCTTCCCCAGCCCCACAGTGGACAGTCACCCAGGTAGCAGAGCAGCAAGGTCCTGAGTAAAGCGATTAAGAGCAGCAGCTCCTAAGCCCGTCAGCCTGGGCTGGACTCCTGGCACCCCCATTTACTAGCTATGTACTCTTGGCTTAGTTTTTCCATCTGTAAAATAGGAATAGTAAGTGCCAACCTCACAAGGACATTGTGAGGATGAAATGAGTGTGTATAAAGCTCCTAGAGCATTATCTGGCATCTGATGAGTGTAATGGATTAATGATTGTTTTCACTCTTAGGGCTGCATCTTAGTATTTTCCCAAAACGAAATCTTCACATCTGCTTGGGTACTTCCTACAGTGGGCTCAGTCTCCTTCCCCTGTCAACCCGAGTGGCTATTCTCTCAGTTCAGTGGGTTTAGACGTCTCCTGCCACCTCTCCCTCCCACTGCAGTCCAGGCCTTGCACAGAGCCTTGACTGTTCCCAGGTGATAACTCCCAGGCCACACCTCCCTCACCTCTGTGAGTCAGCCCAGCCAGGACCTTGCACAGAGGTAGTGCTCTGTGTGTCACTTAAATAGATAAATTAGTCCATTCCACTGCCTTCTCTGACATTCCCTCTAGGGCACCAGACATGGGGGTGTTGGTGAACCTGCCAGACCACAGGAATCAATATCCTTCATGCTCCTGACAGGGACAGTGAACATTTTTAAACTCCATCTTACACACAGTTTCAACTATTTAGTCAAAGATGTCCATAATGAAGGAGCTCCTGGCTTGCATCAGAAGAACACTTCCAAGTAATCATGGGGGTAAAAAAAGCCTGGAGAAAGAAGTGGCAGCTACTCTTTGCTCATTAGAAAACTGGTATCAAAGCATGAGTTGTAGCTGGAGAAAAACCCAGAAGGAACAGGCCAGCACTGCTCCTGAACAATAGCTACAAGTAAGTAGCAAACCCTCTGATAGAAGCTTCATGTTGGCAGGGTTGCAAACGCTGCCCTGAAATGACAGCATTTTAACAGCAGCCAAGTGACAGGGAAACTGAAATTCTAACACCATCCGACTCCAAAAACTAAGCTTATCCAGAAATCTGCCGCTTTACCTGTTCTCTTAAAAACTGTCTCCAGGGACTTCCCTCGTGGTCCAGCAGTTAAGAATCCACCTGGCAATGCAGGGGATGTGTGTTAGATCCATGATCAGAGAATTAGGCTCCCATGGCTCAGATGGTAAAGAATCTACCTGCAATACAGGAGACCCAGGTTCGATTCCTGGGTCAGGAAGATCCCCTGGAAAAGGTAATGGCTACCCACTCCAATATTCTTGCCTGAAGAATCCCACGGACAGAGGAGCCTGGCAGGCTACAGTCCATGGGGTCAAAGAGTCAGACACAACTGCATGCATGCATGCATGCCATGGAGCAACTAAGCCCAGGCACCAGCACTAGAGATTCCGTGTGCCCCAATGACAGATCCCACATGATCCAACGAGGATCCTGTGTGCTCAAATAAGACCTGATGCAGCTAGATAAATAAAGTCAAAAGAAACCAAAAACCACAACAACTGTCTCCAGTGCTGATTATTTGTTCTCTGGACCAGATGATACTCCAGCCACCAAACCACCTAGAGAGACCAGGCTTAAATAGGAAGTCCACAGTTGGAAGTCTGGACAAAGCTCCTCTGTGCCAGGCTACATTTTAAACAGTAACACTGAGGGTTTTCTTCCTTTTTTCTCTTTCTTGAGGTAAATATGGACTATGTATATCTGACTGGCTTTCCCCTCTTATGCCTCCTAAGTATTCCGTGTGTGTGTGTGTGTGTGTGTGTGTGTGTGTGTATCCCTGTCCATTGAAACTTTAAACACATTTTTTCTCCCAAAGGCTTCAGAGTGCAAATAAAGTGAGTAAGGACTATTTGGTGGGATCTTTCAGGATCCTGGGGCTTCCCTGGTGGCACAGAGGTTACAGCATCTGCCTGCAAATGGCAACCCACTCCAGTATTCTTGCCTGGAGAATCCCATGGCCAGAAAGAGCTTGGTGGGCTACAATCTGTAGGTTGCAAAGAGTAGGACACGACTGAGCAACTTCACTTTTCAGGATCCTGCACATGGATGCAGTTCAGATCAAAAGTGACTTTGTCCCCATACAGGTATGCCCCAGCACATTCCCTTATGGCACCTGCACAGCACTTTTCATACCTGAAATGACTGTGCTTGTTTACTGTCTATTGGGAAGATAAACTTTACCAGGGGAGGGACACTACCCACAGCTGTATCCCCAACAGAGCTAGGCATGTATTAACAGTTAGATTTTATGAATCAGTGAGGAAGTTTGTTTTAGTAAAAAGGAAGAGAAGAAATAGACAACATTTGTTGGAAATTATAAATTTTTTCTACCAAAAATAATAATCAAATGTAAGGTTTATGACTTTCTTCTGATCAACAGCATAAGAAACATTGCAAATTTACTTAAAAGGATCCCTTTAAAACTATGTTCATGAAAGCAAGCCAAGTGGTGAATGAATGGATAAAAAAAATGTGGTGCATACATACAGTGGAATATTACTCCACATGCTAAAACATGAAATTTGCAAGCAATATGCTAAGTGAGCCAGACACAAAAAGGCAAATATTGTATGACTTCACTTACATGGAATTGGGTACTACTACAGTAGTCAAATTTATAGATATGGAAAGTCAACCAGGGGCTAAGGAAAGGGGAGAAGGAGTTTTCTTTAATGGAGTTTCTGTTTAGGAAAATCAGAGTTGTGGTGATGATTGCACAACACTATGAGTGTACTTAATAGCATGGAATTGCACACTTAAAACAGTTAAAATGGTAAACTTTATGTTATATATATTTTACCATAATAAAAAAAAAAACTGTGATGGGCAACCCAACTAAGAACTTAGACTTGATGAAAAGTGTTAAAGGCCTGATATCACTAAGAGGGCAGCATAAGTCATTCCTGACTTCACTTCACCCTCACAAGAACAACTAATAATTCATGGATGAGACACCTACTGAGAGAATTCAAGAACAGAGGGGTGAGACTGAAGCTCTGTAGAGACCAAGACAGACTGCATTAGAAGGGTAAGAGGAATAGCTACATGCTGTCTGCACGACTGGCCCACAGACAGGCACAGTATGAAGCCAAGATGTCTTCTCTGAGCCTATTGCTCCTCTAGCGGGAAAAAAGAGCCAAGGGTGGACATCCAGTCCCATCAGCATTGTGGGTTTCCCTTTGGGAGCCCCTACGCCATTCTCATCCCATGGGGGTTGTGGGAATTCTGCAGGGCTTGACCTCTTGGAATCTGATTGTGACAGAGAAGTGGGGAAAGTCCTGCTACAACCAGCACTCAGATCTTGGCAGACCAAGCTGCCACCTGCAGTGCTCAAGTAATAGTCCCAACCAGCAACTTTGCTCGTCTAAAGAGCCTGGAAAATGGCACAGGCTAACCATCAGCATGGTCAGGTCTGCCCGATTCAGATCCTTAAAAGAAGAGCCTTGTCATCACTGGAGCCTGGTGAGTCACAGCCCAGTCCACTACTCAGGGTAGCTGCCGTCCCACCTGTCCAGAAAGGCTGGAAAGAACTCCTGGAGGCTGCATAGCCCAATTATGTTTGAGCAGAGAGTAAAAGTAGCCAGAGCAAAGCCAGTGGCACCATTTTAAACTGGTTCAACCGGGAGAGATCACAAACAAAAGCCTTTTTGGGTCTGGAGAGCTCCCCAGCTCTACCCAGTCATGGAGCTACTTCATAGCCCCATCCACTGCTGAGTACAGCTCCTGGCCCCTTCCTGCAGAAAGCCTGGCCAGGAACACCTGCAAGGTTATTTGGAGCTACTCTCCAAATAAGTAAGCTAATTCATAGGCCCCTCTATCAACTGTCTAGTAAGCCTGACTAGAGAATTTAGGCAACCATGAAGCCTATTTTATAGTCTTGCAGGGAACCAAGGCACCATTGCAACCCAACTGTTCTCAGCCAGAAGCTCCACATGCCCCACCAGGCAGTGTCCTTATCCCAAAATAGACCTTAATAGTAAGCCTTACCTGCCCCAAAATGTTAGGGGCAGACAAACCCAGAAACCCAAACTGAGCTGACTGATGGAGAACTATCTCTGCCAAATGATACATATAAAGTATGGAATAGAAGACCAGTTATTCAAATGTTCAGACACCCAGGTAAGGAATTTAAGTTCACACACACACACACACACACACACACAAACCAGGTAAAGGTGACACCACCAAAGGAAACTAATAAAGCTCAAGCTCAATAACTGACCCTAAAGAAATAAAGATTTATGCACTGTCAATATATTCAGAATAATTCTCTTAAGGAAGGTTAGTAAATCAGAAGAACACAAAGACAGACAAATAAATAAAATTAGAAAAAACAATGCATGAACAATACAAGAAGTTCCACAAAGAAAAAGAAACCAAAAACCCGAACTTAAATAGAAATACTGGAGTTGAAAAATACAATGACTGAATTGAAGAATTCAAGAGAGCTTCAAAAGCAAGCTCAACTATGCAGAGGAAAGAATAAATGATCTAGGAGACAAGACATTTGAAATTATCTATCAGAGAAGCAAAAACAAACAAAAAAGAGTGAAGAAGGGGGAAGAAAGTCTATAGGACTTATGAGACACAACCAGTGTGTATGTGTGTGTGTGTGTGAGAGTGTGCGTGTATCTATACCTGGAATTCCCATCAGCTGGGAATTCCAGGAGAAGAAGAGAAAGGTACAGAAAGTATATTTAAATAAACATGACTAAAAGTGTCAGAAATTTCAAGAGAGAAATGGACATCCAGATCAATGGGCCCAAAGGATCCCAAGAACTCAAATATGGTTACATCAAGACATGTAATTAAATGACAAAAGTTAAAAGCAAAGAAAGAAATTTGAAATTATCAAGAGAAAAGAGAGAATTTACAGACAAGGACACCCCCATAAGTGAATTTCTCAATAAAAACTTGTCAGGCCAGGAATTATACAGTCAGAATAGCAAAAGAAAAACCTTTCAGCCAAGAATTCTATACCCAGCTAAGCTGTTCCCCAGAAATAAAGGAGAGACAAGACTCTCCCAAACAAAAGCTGAGGGAGTTCATGACCACTAGACTTATCTTTGGAGAAGGCAATGGCAACCCACTCCAGTACTCTTGCCTGGAAAATCCCATGGGCAGAGAAGCCTGGTAGGCTGCAGTCCAGGGGGTTGCGAAGAGTCAGACATGACTGAGCGACTTCATTTTCACTTTTCACTTCCATGCATTGGAAAAGGAAATGGCAACCCACTCCAGTGTTCTTGCCTGGAGAATCCCAGGGACAGGGGAGCCTGGTGGACTGCTGTCTATGAGGTCGCACAGAGTCAGACATGACTGAAGTGACTTAGCAGCAGCAGCAGCAGACTTATCTTACAAGAAATGCTAAAGGAGTTCTCTGAGTGGAAATAAAAGGACACAAATTATCACCATAAAAACAGGAAAGTAGCATAAAACTCACTGGTAATAGTAAATATATAGTCAAAGTTAGATTCTATAATATACATGTAATTCACTTACACCTCTAGTTTAAAAGTGAAAAAATAAATGTAGAAATAACCATATTACAATAATCCACTATTGGTTTACATAATATGAAAAAGTAACTTTAACATTAATAACCTAAAATGTCAGAGGCAGAAGTAAAAGAATAAATTTCAAAAACCATATCAGTTTAAAAGTGTTATAATTTTAAGATATTTCATGCAAGCCTCATGAAAATCACGAGGGAAAAATCTATAGTAGTCACACAAAAGGTGCTTCCCAGATGGTGCAGTGGAAGGAACACACCTGCCCATCCAGAAGACACCAAAGATGCAGGATCGATCCCTGGGTCAGGAAGAGCCCCCGGAGTAGGAACTGGCAACCCATTCTAGTATTCTTGCCTGGAAAATTCCATGGACAGAGGAGCCTGGTGGGTTGCAGTCCAGGGGGTTGCAAAGAGTCAGACATGACTGAGTAACTGAGCATGCGCACGCACGCACGCACACACACACACACACACACAGTCACAAAAGAACATGATACATAAGTCAAAGCAAATGATACCAAAAGACATCAAAACACACACACATACAAAAGACAGAAAGCAGGATAAGAAGCAAGGAAAAATAGGTGTACAAGACAGTCTGAAAATAATTTATGAAATTATTCAGTTCAGTTCAGTTTAGTCGCTCAGTCGTGTCCGACTCTTTGCGAACCCATGAATTGCAACACGCCAAGTCTCCCTGTCCATCACCAACCCCTGGAGTTCACTCACACTCATGTCCATCGAGTCGGTGATGCCATCCAGCCATCTCATCCTCTGTCGTCCCCTTCTCCTCCTGCCCCCAATCCCTCCCAGCATCAGGGTCTTTTCCAATGAGTCAACTCTTTGCATGAGGTGGCCAAAATATTGGAATTTCAGCTTCAGCATCAGTCCTTCCAATGAACACCCAGGACTGATCTCCTTTAGAATGGACTGGTTGGATCTCCTTGCAGTCCAAGGGACTCTCAAGAGTCTTCTTCAACACCACAGTTCAAAAGCATCAATTCTTCAGCGCTCAGCTTTCTTCACAGTCCAACTCTTACTCATACTACAAACCTCCATTGGCTATTTTACATAAGGTAGTGTATATTCTTTCATGCTACTCTCTCCATTTATCTCACCCTCTCCTTCCTCCCTCCCCACCCATGTCCATAAATTTCTGTTCCCTATGTCTGCATCTCCACTGCTGCTCTGCAAATAGGTTCATCTATACCATCTTTCTAGATTCCATATATATGTGTATGTGTGTGTGTTAATATGTTTCTTTCTAACTTACTTCACTCTGTATAATAGGCTCTAGGTTCATCCACCTCATTAGCACTGACTCAAATGTGTTCCTTTTTATGGCTGAGTAATATTCCATTGTATATATGTACCACAGGTTCTTTATCCATTAATCTGTCAATGAATATCTAGGTTGCTTCCATGTCCTAGGTATTATAAACAGTGCTGCAATGAACATTGGGGTACCTGTATCTTTTTCAGTTTTGGTTTCCTCAGGGTATATCCCTAGAACTGGTAATGCTGGGTCATATGGTAGTTTTATTCTTAGTTTTTAAAGGAATCTCCATACTGTCTTCCATAGTGGCTGTATCAATTCACATTCCCACAAGAAGTGAAAGATTTCTTTCTCTCCACACTCTCTCCAGCACTTGTTGTTTGTGGGTCTTTTGATGACGGTCATTCTGACCAGTGTGAGGTGGTATCTCATTGTAGTTTTGATTTCCATTTCTCTAATAATGAGTGATGTTGAGCATCTTTTTATGTTTTTATTAGCCATCTTAATGTCTTCTTTGCAGAAATGTCTTTTTAGGTCTTTTCCCCATTTTTTGATTGGGTTGTTTTTCTGGTATTGGATTGTATGAGTTCTTTGTATATTTTGGAAATTGAACTTTTGTCAGTTGTTTCATTTGCTATTATTTTCTCCCATTTTGAGTGATGTCTTTTCACCTTGTTTATAGTTTCCTTTGCTTTGCAAAAGATAAGTTTAACTAGATCCTACTTTTTTTGTTTTTATTTCCATTATTCTAGGAGGTGGCTCATAGAGGATCTTTCTATGATTATGTCATACCGTGTTCTGCCTATGTTTTCTTCTAAGAATTCTATGATTTGTGACCTTATAATTAGGTATTTAATCCATTTTGATTTCATCTTTGTGTATAGTGTTAGGAAGTGTTCTAATATCATTCTTTTACACAGTTCTCTCAGCAACATTTATTGAAGAGACATTTATTGAAGAGATCTTTTCCCCATTATATATTCTTGCCTTCTTTGTCAAAGATAAGCTGCCCATAGATGGGGTTATCACTAGGCTTTCTGTATTGTTCCATTCATCTATATTTCTGCTTTTGTGCCAGTACCATACTGTCTTGATTACTGGAGCTTTGTAGTATAGTCTGAAACCAGGTAAGTTGATTCCTCCAGCTCCATTCTTCTTTCTCAAGATTGCTTTGGCTATTTGGGGTCTTTTGTGTTTCCATATGAATTGTGAAATTTTTTGTTCTAGTTCTTTGAAAAATGCCATTGGTAATGTGATGCTGCTGCTGCTGCTAAGTTGCTTCAGTCATGTCCGACTCTGTGTGACCCCATAGACGGCAGCCTACCAGGCTCCCCTGTCCCTGGGATTCTCCAGGCAAGAACACTGGAATGGGTTGCCATTTCCTTCTCCAATGCATGAAAGTGAAAAGTGATAGGGACTGCATTAAATCTATAGACTGCATGTGGTAGTATACTCATTTTCACAATATTGATTCTTACAACCCAGAGTCATGTAATATCTATTTATGTCATCTTTGATTTCTTTCATCAGTGTCTTATAGTTTTCTGTATACAGCTCTTTTTGTCTCCTTCAGTTCATTAGTGACCCCATGGACTGCAGCACGCCAGGCCTCCCTGTCCATCACCAACTCCCAAGCTAAACTCATGTCCATCGAATCAGTGATGCCATCCAACCATCTCATCCTCTGTCATCTGCTTCTCCTCCTGCTTTCAGTCTTTCCCAGCATCAGAGTCTTTTCCAATGAGTCAGTTCTTCAAATCAGGTGGCCAAACTATTGGAGTTTCAGCTTCAGCATCAGTCCTTCCAATGACTATTCAGGACTGATTTCCTTTAGGATTGACTGGTTTGATCTCCTTGAGGTCCAAGGGACTCTCAAGAGTCTTCTCCAACACCACAGCTCAAAAGCATCAATTCTTTGGTGCTCAGCTTTCTTTATAGTCCAACTCTCACATTCATACATGACTACTGGTAAAACCATAGCTTTGACTAGATGGACTTTGGTCAGCAAAGTAACGTCTCTGTTTTTTAACATGCTGTCTAGGTTGGTCATAGCTTTTCTTCCAAAGAGCAGACATCTTTTAATTTCATGGCTGCAGTCACCATCTGCAGTGATTTTGGAGCCCCCCCAAATAAAGTCTGTCACTGTTTACATTGTTTCCCCATCTATTTGCCATGAAGTGATGGGACAAGATGCCATCTTAGTTTTCTGAATGTTGAGTTTTAAGCCAACTTTTTCACTCTCCTCTTTCACTATCCTCGAGACTCTTTAGTTCTTCTTCACTTTCTGCCATAAGGGTGGTGTCATCTGTGTATCTGAGGTTGATATTTCTCCTGGCAATCTTGATTCCAGCTTGTGCTTCATCCAGCCCAGCATTTTGCATAAGTTAAATAAGCAGGGTGACAATATACAGCCTTGATGTACTCCTTTCCCGATTTGGAACCAGTCTGTTGTTCTATGCCCAGTTCTAACTGTTGCTTCCTAACCCGCATATAGGTTTCTCAGGAGGCAGGTCAGGTGATCTGGTTACCATCTCTTACAGAATTTTCCAGTTTGTTGTGATCTACACAGTCAAAGGCTTTGGCATAGTTAATAAAGCAGAAATAGATATTTTTCTGGAATGCTCTTGCTGTTTCAATGACCCAACAGATGTTGGCAATTTTATTTCTGGTTTCTCTGCCTATTCTAAATCCAGCTTGAACATATGGAAGTTCACAGTTTACATACTGTTGAAGACTGACTTGGAGAATTTTGCGCATTACTTTGCTAGCATATGAGATGAGTGCAACTGTGTGGTAGTTTGAACATTCTTTGGGATTGGAATGAAAACTGACCTTTTCTGGTCCTGTGGCCACTGCTGAGTTTTCCAGATATGCTGGCATATTGAGTGCAGCACTTTAACAGCATCATCTTTTAGGGTTTGAAATAGCTCAACTGGAATTCCATCACCTCCACTAGCTTTGTTTGTGGTGGTGTTTCCTAAGGTCCACTTGACTTCAGACTCCAGGGTGTCTGGCTCTAGGTGACTGATCACACCATCGTGATTATCTGGGTCATGAAGATCTTTTTTGTATAGTTCTTCTTTGTATTCTTGCCACCTCTTCTTAATATCTTCTGCTTCTGTTAGGTCCATACCATTTCTGTCCTTTATTGTGCCCATCTTTGCATGAAATATTCCCTTGGTATCTCTAATTTTCTTGAAAAGATCTCTAGTCTTTCCCATTCTATTGTTTCCCTCTATTTCCTTGCATTGATCACTGAGGAAGGCTTTCTGATTTCTCCTTGCTATTCTTTGGAACTCTGCATTCAAATGGGTATATCTTTCCTTTTCTCCTTTGCCTTTCACTTCTCTTCTTTTCTCAGCTATTTGTAAGGCCTCCTCAGATAACCATTTTGCCTTTTTGCAGTTCTTCTTCTTGAGGATGGTCTTGATCCCTGCCTCCTGTACAATGTCACGAACCTCTGTCCATAGTTCTTCAGGTGCTCTGTCTATCAGATCTAATCCCTTATCTATTTGTCACTTCCACTGTATAACCATAAGGGATTGATATAGGTCATACCTGAATGGACTAGTGGTTTTCCCTACTTCTTCAATTTAAGTCTGAATTTGGCAATAAGGAGTTCATGATCTGAGACACAGTCAGCTCCTGGCCTTGTTTTTGCTGACTGTACAGAGCTTCTCCATCTTTGGCTGTGAAGAATATAATCAATCTGATTTCAGTATTGACCATCTGGTGATGTCCATGTGTAGAGTCGTCTCTGGTGTTGTTGGAAGAGGGTGTTTACTATGACCAGTGCATTCGCTTGGCAAAACTCTTTGCCCTGCTTCATTTTGTATTCCAAGGCCAAATTTGCCTGTTACTCCAGTATCTCTTGACTTCCTACTTTTGCATTCCAGTCCCCTATGATGAAAAGGACATCGTTTTAGGGTGTTAGTCCTAGGTTTTGCATGTCTTCATAAAACTGTTCAACTTGCTCTTCAGCATTACTGCTTGGGCATAGACTTGGATTACTATGATATTGAATGGTTTGCCTTGGAAATGAACAGAGATCATCCTGTCGTTTTTGAGATTGCAAACAAGAACTGCATTTCAGACTCTTTTTGACTATGAGGGCTACCCCATTTCTTCAAAGGGATCCTTGCCCACAGTAGTAGATATAATGGTCAACTGAGTTAATTTGCCCATTCCAGTCCATTTTAATTCACTGATTCCTAAAATGTCCATTTTCACGTTTGCCATCTCCTATTTGACCACTTCCAATTTACCTTGATTGATGGACCTAACATTCCAGGTTCCTATGCGATATTGTTCTTTACAGCATCTTTACATGTCTCCTTAGATAAGTTTATCCCTAGATATTCTATTCTGTTTTGTTGCAATAGTAAGTAGGATTGATTCCTTAATTTCTCTGATTTTTCATTTTTAGTGTATAGGAATGCAAGTGATTTCTGTGTATTGATTTTGTATCCTGCAATGCTACTAAATTCACCGATTAGCTCTATAATTTTCTGACAGTATCTTTAGGGTTTTCTATGTACAGTATCTGTAAACAGTCATCTATTTGAATCTGTCATCTGCAAATAGTGAGAGTTTTACTTCTTTCTTTCCAATCTGGATTCCATTTATTTTTTTTCTTCTCAGACTGCCATAGTTAGGATTTCCAAAATTATGTTGAGTAATAATGGTGAGAGTGGGCACCCTTGTCTTGTTCCTGATTTCAGAGGGAATGCTTTCAGGTTTTCACTATTTAGAATAAGGTTTGCTGTGTTTGTTGTATATGACCTTTATTATGTTAAGGTAGGTTCCTTCTGTACCCATTTTTTGAGGAGTTTTTTTAATCATAAATGGGGTTGAATTGTGTCAAAAGCTTTTTCTGCATCTATTGAGATTATCATATGGTTAGCTTTAAATTTGTTAACATGGTGTATCACATTGATTGATTTGCATATATGGAAGAATTATTGCATTCCTGGAACAAATCTGACTTGATCATGGTATATGATCTTTTTAAAGAGAGACAGATAAGTTTCTTGACACAAACCAAAATGAAAACACAATGTATCAAAATGTATGTGTTGCAGAGAAAGCAGATCTAAGAGGAAAACACACAGCAATAGACACCTACATTAAGAAATAATTCAAATAAACCACCTAACTTTACACCTCAAAGAACTATAGAAAGAAGAATAAATTAAGTTCAAAGTTAGTTGAAGAAAGGAAAGAAAGATTAGAGGAGATAAAATGAAATAGAGACTAAAAAGATAAGAAACTAAAAACTGGATCTTCGAAAAGATAAACAAAATTAGACAAATCTTTGGCTAGACTAACCAAGGAAAAAAGAAAGGACCCAAATCAAAAAAATTACAAATGAAAAAATACATTACAACTGATTCAAAGATTTACAAAGACTCCATGGAGCTACTATGAACAACTATATGCTAACAAACTGGACAATCTAGAAGAAATGGAAAAATTCTTAGAAACATACAACCTATAAAGGCTGAATCAGAAAGAAATAGAAAATCTGCAGACCAACTACAAGTGAGGAGACTGAATTAGTAATAAAAAATCTTCCAACAGAGAAAAGCCCACAGCCAGACGGCTTCACTGGTGAATTTTACCAAACAGTTAAAGGAGAATTAATGCCAATCCTACTGATAGTATTCTCAAAAATCAAAGCGGGAAAACTCCCAAATTTATTTTACATGGCCAGTATTATCTATTCTAAAAAATTTACTATAAGAAAAAAAACTTATATGTCAGTATTCCTGATGCAAAAATTCTCAATAAAATATCAGCATTCTAAATTCAATAGTACATTAAAAGGATCATTTACTATGATTAACTGTGATTTATTCCACAGATGCAGAGATGTTCCAACATTTGCAAATAAATCAGTGTGATACACCTCATTAACAAAATGGATAAAAATCATATGATCATCTCAAAAGATGCTGAAAAAGAATCTGACAAAATAAAATATCTGTTCCTGATTTTAAAAAAAATAACTCTTAACAAATTAGGTATAGAGACAACATATCTCAACATAACAAAGACCATAAATATGACAAGTCCACAGCTAATATCATGATCAATGGTGAAAGGCTGAAAGTTTTTCCCATAAGATCAGGAACAAGACAAGGGTGTCCACTCTCAAAACTTCTATTCAATATAGTTCTGGAAGTCCTACCCAGAGCAATCAGAAGTGGAATCAAGAAAAAAAAAAAAGTACCAGAAGTAAAAAAGAAGAAATAAAAATGTCAACATTTGCAGTTGACATATTACATATTCAAAATCCTAAAGCCTCTACCAAAAAAAAGTTAGATTTAATTAACAAATTCAGTGAAGTTCCAGGATACAAAAGAAACAACAGTGTTTCTATATGCTAACAATGAGTTATCTGAAAAAGAAATAAAATGATGCCACTTAAAAGCATCAAAAACAATGAAATACTTATGAATAAATTTAACCAAAGACATGAAATATCTCTACACTGAAAACTACAAGATACAGATGAAAGAAAATGAAGGAGATACAAATAAAGGAAAAACTATCCTGTGCTCATGGATTGAAGATTTAACATTATTTAAAGCTATCTATAGATTCAACAGTCTCTTATCAAGATTTCAATGGCACTTTTCACAGAATTAGAGAAAAACTATACAGTACCAAAAATTATACAGAGCCACAAAAGACTCTGAAGAACCAAAGCAATCCTGAGAAAGAAGTACAAAGTAGGCAGCATCACATTTTCTGATTACAAGCTATGTAGCAATAGTTATCAAAACAGTATGGTAATGACATTAAAACCACACACCAATGGAACAGAATCAAGAGCCCAGAAATAAACCCATTCATATAGAGTCAAGCAATATTTCACAAGGGAGCCAAGAATAATCAATGGAGAAAAAAACAGTCTTTTTGACAGCAGGGCTGGGGAAATTGAATATTCACATGCAAAGAATGAAAGTAGATGCCTATCTTACACCACTCACAAAAATTAACTTGAAATCAATTAAAGACTTGACTCAAAGACTAGAAACCATAAAACTACTAGAAAATAACAGGCAGTAAGCTCCATGACATCAGTGTTTGCAATTTTTTTTGGATATGACACTTAAAGCACAAACAAGATAAAAAAATAAATAAATGGGACTACATCAAAGTAAAAAGCTTCTGCACAGCAAAAGAAAGCATTAAAAAAATAAAAAGATAACCTATGGAATGGGAGAAAAATATTTGTAAACCATGTATCTGATAAGGGGTTAATGTCTAAAATGTATAAAGAACTTGTAACTCAACAGCAAAAAAAAAAAAAAAAAATTAATTTATAATGGCAAAGAACCTGAATAGACATTTCTCCAATGAAGAGAGATATTGGTGAGATTACAGATTGGTATAGCCACTATGGAAAACAAACAGACGTTCCTCAAAAATTAAAAAATGGAACTACAACATGACCCAGCAATTCCACTTCTGGGAATATATCTGAAGAAAATAAAAACACTACGTCAAAGAGGTATCTGCACAAAGTAAGAAACCCCACAGGAGAAGGCGCCACCTGCCCCTTGCCCCTGTGTTAAGAGGAACAGAGGCACTCACTGAAGGGTGGGGACCCTTCCTACCTCTTCCTGTACCCCCCAGAAGTGGTTGGGAGAAGCCTGTTCTAGAGTAAAGGACACTCCTATCTAGCTAGAGATGGAGGGCAGGTGGAATGACCTGTTCATCACAGAGAAAGGGAATTAGGAATTTCAGGTGATGGGACAGTTCCCTCTCTGCACAGTACTTCTGGTCTTCCTTGTCCTTCCAAACTGAAATTCTGAAACCTTTTTTTCTTTTGAGCACATGTCACATGTTGGGACCTGGGTGATAAGGCACTCATGTTTCTCCCTTACCTACTCCACTCGACACAGATCAGAAAGAGCTCCTTCCAAGGATGCTGACTTGGGGAATCCAGTTAGCAATCACTATGGAAAAGGTCCTCAGGTGAAACTGGGCCACGGCCTTCAAATGTTCCGGCCAGGAAGTGCCGGCTGCGCAGGAAGAGCTTAAAATGTGCCTGTGTGTCAGATTAAGGAGCTCTAAAATTATGAGGAACAGAACTGCTACTTACTCAATACTACAGCAGTTTAGATTTAGGGCTTTCAAAATTCTAGATATGACATAAAAAAGCTATCTGGGTATAAATGTGAAGCAGGGCTTGTTACAACTCTAATGTATCACGCCCTGAAACAGGGTGGCATCTCATTATTGCATACCGTTTTTGCTGGGGAGATATACAAAACATCATTTTTCAGAGCCAGTCATCCCTCCACAATAGGCAGGGGACAAAGCAACACACAGACAAACAAAGCTGACACCAGGGTCTCCCATACGCAGGTCCGTCTGCCAAGGCCATTCATCTCCCTCCAAGCATGTCCAACTTGAGGGCCTACAGTGCTATTGTGAAGACACACGAGTCCAGTCCACTAAATGCCTTCAAGGAGCAGCATTTGCCATGTGCAAACGTCTCTCCTGTCGCTCTTCTCTGGATGTAAAAGAGGCTGAGAATGCTGATGTTTTGGCTCCCACAGGCTTGGATGAGTCCACTCCCCATGATGAATGTGACTGAGAACATGATGGTGACTTCTGAAATCTGTCCATATGTCACAGAAAAAAAAAAAAAAAAAACAGCATGCTAAGATATGGCCAACATTAGCAGAAGCCCAAGTGCTATAGCTGGCCTGATTCCTTAGAAACAAGAGCTAGTTCCCCCCGTGGGTGGTCTGACTGAACTGGCTGTCTGAAGAGGGGATGGTTGGCATTGGAATTGCTAATCTGGGGGCTTGCCCTGGAACTGCATTCCCTGCCATGGAGCCATTAGGGATAGCAGTTGTATTCAAGATACTAGGGGTCTCACTAGTAGCTTGTATTTTAAAATAGACCAAATAAAACACTGGTAAAACAACTCCAATTAGAAGCATGATAAAAACAGCATTCCACCACTGAATTCCACAGTCTGCACCATTTGTTGGTATCTTCGGAGGAGCAGGAAGCAGTGGCTGACTGGAGGTCTCTATGGAGTAACTTTCACTCAAAAAGATTTCTGACTGAACTGCATGTTCAATATTCTGATCAATGCCCTTAAAGAAATCCGTCAGTGAGCTAGATGAGGCACTAGCATTGACAGCTGCTCTGTCTGGGTCTGGCTGCTCCTCGAAGGTCACTCTGGTCTCTGAGGATGAGTTCAGGAGGGGTCTAAGTTCTTTGTGGGTCTCTGTTAGGATGCCATGGTTTTTCACTGGAATCTTAATAGATTTTAAAGCATATAAGTCTTGTTCTCTGATGAAGTTGTTGACTTTCTTGATATCTGCGACCTAGGGAAGCCATGAAGACAAACATCACAAAATATGTAAAGCTGTTTAAAACTAATATCCAAAAAGTGGCACTTAACCTTCCTGGGTGATGGTCCACACTCACATCACCTAAGAATCTGACAAACACTCGAAAACTGTTTAACTATACACATAATTGAGTTCAGGCTGAATAATTGTTTTTGGCTTTAACTCGGCCTTAATGTACAGCTTAGTCATCAAATTTTTGTATAGACTGACAAATTGGAGCAACTCAAGATCAGTTTTGGAAAAGAATTTATTTGTTTAAAGTGTGCCTTCAATAAAAAGCCTTAAGGTGAAACACTTCATGGTAAAAGGCTGTAGCCCTTTCTGCAGTTAACTTTTTAGGCAACAGTGCCCCTGTCTGGCTGACTTCTCTCCTGCATCAGAATTTAATTTAGTAGCTGCAGTAGATATCAGCATTCAGCAAACACAAAGCCTTAGCCAGCTCTACCGACACTAGGACCTAGTTCATCTGTAACAACTTCTTAAAAGGTGTGCTCTCATGATTCTACTACGTTTTCCTTTCCAGATGTACTATATGGCCTATAAACTTACTTTTAAAATAAAAGCAATCTAGAGTTAATTCAGTTTGAGGCTTTCAGAACACTTTTTATAACTAGAAACATGCACAGAGAATGCATCAAGTTGGAAACTACAGACTGACACCTTCCATTTCAATATTATGACTTGAGAAAGGAACGCAACCTGAATTTTAAAGACTCACAACAAAGTTTATGACGAAGTCATAACAAACTCCCCTCACACTCAAACTTTAAGATTTAAAAAGTAGGGGGAAATGTAAGTCAAAGACAAATCCTCCCTCAAGTGATTGTTTGAAAACTTACCAAAAGCATCAGAGATAGATTCTAAGGTTTTAACTCCTAAGTCCATTTAAACTAGAATGTAAATAACAGTCAACAGACTTCATTCAAATCGACCATCTTCATTATTTTAATTATTTAGCAATTGCTTTTACCATTTAATTGTATTGGTGTATATCTTGTAACTTAAGGTACTTGAGATATTTTTGTCTTTGATCCTAATAAGCTAACATCAAACTTATTTACTTCAAATAGGAAACCTGATCACTTATTAGATAAATTACATAGTTCTTTTGGATTTGTTAAACATCAGCATTCCAAGAAGCCCACTGTGTCTATTCAGGTCTTTGTAGGAAAGGATTCAATTTTCAGCCCTTGCTCTATAAACTATTTAGTATGCCTACAGAAGCTGATTATTAGGATCAAATAAAAATCTCAGTACAATTTAGAGACCATTATGAGTCCCAGGGGGCTTTCCAGGTTGCTCAGTGGTAAAGAATCCGCCTGCCAATGCAGGAGATGCAGGTTTGATCCCTGGGTCAGGAAGATCCCTGGAGTAGAAAATGGCAACCCACTCCAGTATTCTTGCCTGGAGAATCCCATGGACAGGGGAGGCTAGATGGCGACAGTCCATGGGGTCACAAAGAATTGGACATGACTTAGCAACTGAGCAGGCTTACATGAGTCTCTGGAGACCAGTTTAATACCGTGGGAAACAACAGTCCCGCACAGCATGTTGAGTCATTTGATCCCTGTTAGGAGAAGGCAGTGGCACCCAACTCCAGTACTCTTGCCTGGAAAATCCCATGGACGGAGGAGCCTGGTAGGCTGCAGTCCATGGGGTCGCTCAGAGTCAGACACGACTGAGCAACTTCACTTTCACTTTTCACTTTCATGCATTGGAGAAGGAAATGGCAACCCACTCCAGTGTTCTTGCCTGGAGAATCCCCAGGACGGGGGAGCCTGGTGGGCTGCCATCTATGGGGTCACACAGAGTCGGACACGACTGAAGTGACTTAGCATAGCATAGATAAAGGAGAGACCCTTCAAGGATAAAAGGATTTTTTAAACAAGTAGCTTATATAGCCTTGGAGAGAGCCATAGAAAATAGTAGCATAGTGCTAGCAAAACGAAATAGTTTGAATCTAGGAGAAAATGCAACAATTCAATAAATACTCTCCTACTTACTTTGCCATTGTTAATCACTCTGAACGCTAAAAACATAATTAAAGAGAGAAACAGGGTTATATAGATACACAGCATACAAAGGATAGATCATGCAGTTCTGAAAGAAAGAAGGCAAAAATTTACCAAATAAGCTACAATTAGCAAGAAAGGTTTAAAAACAGAAAAGTAGCCCAAAAAAAAAAAAAAAGTACACCAAAGAAATCTTGGATAAACTCTGCCTGGCATCTCTGGCCCCATTATGCATTAAATAAAATGTGTTCAAAAGAAAAAAAGGTCTCAGAATTTCAGTTTGGAAGGACAAGGAAGACCAGAAGTACTGTGCAGAGAGGGAACTGTCCCATCACCTGAAATTCCTAATTCCCTTTCTCTGTGATAAACAGGTCATTCCACCTGCCCTCCATCTCTAGCTAGATAGGAGTGTCCTTTACTCTCGAACAGGCTTCTCCCAACCACTTCGGGGGGTCCGGAAGAGGTAGGAAGGGTCCCCACCCTTCAGTGAGTGCCTCTGTTCCTCTTAACACAGGGGCAAGGGGCAGGTGGCGCCTTCTCTTGTGGGGTTTCTTACTTTGCAGCCATACTGAAGAGCGAGCTTGTTGAGGCTGTCCCCCTGGGTCAGCTCCCGCTGCAGCAGCACCACATCCCCTGCTCCTGGCCGGTGACGGTGGTGGGCACCCTTCTTCTGGCCCTCCTTGCCCCGGGGCCGCAGGGCCACTCGGTGGGACTCTTCCTCAGAGGAGTCCTCGGAGTCCTCAACACCATTTTCAAACATGTAAACGTGGCTGGTCGGAGTCCTACAGACCACAGCTGGGCTTTGGAAGGTCTTGGTTATCACCTCCTTCTGCCTCATTTCCTTAACTGAAAACCAAACCCCAAGGTTAATTCCACACAAGGCATATTCATTCCTCTGGGACTACAATGAAGATAAATGTCTTCTTGTTGTTAGAGATGACTTCTTTCCCTAAAACAAATACTCAACACATACTCATGACATGTGTTGAGTATTTTGTGCACAAAAAATATCAAAATGTATTTATTCTGGCTGAGATGAAGGGAGAGATAGGCAAATAATTTTTTTCCTAATTACATATTTTTGAGCAAAAACCAAGAATCCCCTTTCTTCTCCCTTTATTCCTCATCCATTGCTATGTCTCCCCAGAACCCAGAGATGTACAGAAATAACTTCTCTTTTTGGTCCTGGAGTAATAAAGCACCAGCTGGGATCACTGACGAGAGGTAAGGACTGCTCTCAACTTCCTTCCTTGCACTAAGACTCTTAAACTCAGAACCTTTTACAAAAAAATTATTGCTCAATTCTTCAAGCATTCCAAAGTAGTTTTACTTAAGGTCAAGACTAAGAACATTTGCTTAGAAGAATTATGAGACTAAATACTGTGATCTTGAAACGGCTTGCATTATGTAACAAGTGAGGCAAGTTAAGGGGAAGATTTCTGTCAAACTAAGGAATTCGTTCGGTTTCTCACAGCTCCCTTGGCCTTTTTTATTTTCCCAAGTCTGGTTTTTATTTTCACTTCCAGACAAGTGCAGAAGCCACAATGCAGCCTTTTCTCTCTCCAAGTGGCTCCAATGAACTTCCAAAATGAAATA
>NW_011494796.1:4822809-4836854 GCF_000754665.1 Bison bison bison | reverse complement strand
CCCCCGCGGCGGCCGGGGCTCGAGCGGACGTTCCCGTCGGAGCTCAGCGCCTGCAAGAAGCCCCGGGGCCTCCATTCCCCTCGGAGCTCCTTCCGCGAAAGGAAGGGGGACCCCCAAACAGGAGCTGTCTAAGAAAAAGCCGGGAGCAGACCGTCCTCTGCTCAGACCGGCGGAGTCCCAACGTTCCACAGAGGCACGACCTCCGACCTCCACCTCAGAAACCTCCGGCCAGCCCTCGACAGTCTGGGTCGCGGCACCTCCAGCTGCAGGAGGGTGACCTCAGAGTCTCAGGAGTGGCGGCTGGCTACCCAGACTACAAGCGGGACAATGCCACTGCCCCGAAATAAGAACGTCGCCCCCCTCCAGCAGGCCCGGTACCTCAGCATCCGGGATCCCCGAGACCCGCCGCCGCCGCGCCTGCCGATTGGCTGCGGAAATCAGCTGGTGTCTGGGGGCGGGAACGGCGAGGTAGCCAATGAAATCAGTGATGGGCGGCTCCGGCGGTGCGGAGAGGTCGGCGCCGGACCTGCGAATCCCAGGGGCAGGGCCGATGCCGGCGGCGGGGCGGGGCCCAGGTGGAGCCCGTGGACCGAACCTCGCCACACCCGCCTGACAGTGGATGCCGCTCTTCCTGGCCCGTCCTGTCTTCTGTCTCTCCCAGCTCTCCGCTGAGCCTCCGCGCTCTCACCCCCTGTTTGTCTGTGATATGTAACGACAGCTCAGGTACCTAGTAGAGGGTAGCTGAGGCCTCCGGCCAAGAAGGAGCCCCAGGGGATCTGCGTGGGAGGGTGAGGGGATCTCCGCAGCCTGGGGCTTCTCTGGTCTGAACACAGGAGTTTGCTCCGCCGCGCCCCGCCCAAAAGGATAAAAAAGAAAAGTCCACTGGTGTAACACGGCGAACCGCGCAAACAATGACTAAAGAAACATAATTTATCAAGTGTCACATGGCGGAGGGCTTTCTCCATGATACAGTGAATGTTGGCAATTTGATCTCTGGTTCTTCTGCCTTTTCTAAATCCAGCCTGAACATCTGGAAGTTCATGGTTCATGTACTGTTGAAGCCTGGCTTGGAGAATTTTGAGCATTACTTTGCTAGCATGTGAGATGAGTGAAATTGTGCAGTAGTTTGAACATTCTTTGTCATTGCCTTACTTTGGGATTGGAACGAAAACTGACCTTTTCCAATCTTGTGGCCACTGCTGAGTTTTCCAAATTTGCTGACATATTGAATGCAGCATTTTAACAGCATCATCTTTTAGGATTTGAAATAGCTCATCTGGAATTCCATCACCTCCACCAACTTAGTTCATAGTTTATGCTTCCTAAGGGAGACTCGCCCAAAGGTGCACAGTAGGTTAGCAGTAGCTTTGAGGCACTATGGAAAATGCACGGAGACCTACACCAGTTCTGCATTTACCAGCTGTGTAACTGTGATCTTTCTGTAAGCTTTTTGGGCCTTGGTCCCCTCTTTCCTGATAGCAGGGCTTCCCTGATAGCTCAGTTGGTAAAGAATTCGCCTGCAATGCAGGAGACCCTTGTTTAATTCCTGGGTTGGGAAGATCCCCTGGAGAAGGGATAGGCTACCCACTCCAGTATTTTGACCTGGAGAATTCCATAGACTACACAGTCCATAGGGTCACAAAGAGTCGGGCACAACTGAGCTACTTTCACTTCACTTGTCCTCTTCTACTGTGTAGTTCCCTATGCCCAGGATGGCCATACATTCCTTCTGCCTGGAATACTTACAGTTTATTCCTGTTGTCTCCACTAGCTTTGTTTGTAGTGATGCTTTCTAAGGCCCTGCGAAAGGCCTTTATTATTCAAGGCCCATCCTTGACTTCACATTCCAGGATGTCTGGCTCTAGATGAATGATCACACCATCGTGATTATCTGGGTTGTGAAGATCTTTTTTGTACAGTTTTTCTGTGTATTCTTGCCACCTCTTCTTAATATCTTCTGCTTCTTTTAGGTCCATACCATTTCTGTCCTTTATCGAGCCCATCTTTGCATGAAATGTTCCCTTGGTGTCTCTAATTTTCTTGAAGAGATCTCTAGTCTTTCCCATTCTGTTGTTTTCCTCTATTTCTTTGCATTGATCACTGAGGAAGGCTTTCTGGTCTCTTCTTGCTATTCTTTGGAACTCTGCATTCAGATGCTTATATCTTTCCTTTTCTCCTTTGCTTTTCACTTCTCTTCTTTTCTAGCTATTTGTAAGGCCTCTCCAGACAGCCATTTTGCTTTTTTGCATTTCTTTTCCATAGGGATGGTCTTCATCCCTGTCTCCTGTGCAATGTCACGAACCTCATTCCATAGTTCATCAGGCACTCTATCTATCAGAACTAGGCCCTTAAATCTATTTCTCACTTCCACTGTATAATCATAAGGGATTTGATTTAGGTCATACCTGAATGGTCTAACTCCAGTACTTTGGCCACCTCATGCAAAGAGTTACTCATTGGAAAAGACTCTGATGCTGGGAGGGATTGGGGGCAGGAGGAGAAGGGGACGACAGAGGATGAGATGGCTGGATGGTGTCACTGACTCAATGGATGTGAGTCTAAGTGAATTCCGGGAGTTGGTGATGGACAGCGAGGCCTGGCGTACTGCGATTCATGGGGTCACAAAGAGTCAGACACGACTGAGCGGCTGAACTGAACTGAACTGATGCCTATTGTCTCAACACAATTATCATTAACACCCCTTCCCTTCTCACAGTGTCTGGACACTCTACCCCTGCGGCAGTTTTCAAGGCACCTGCTCTCCACCTACCCCTGACGGCCATTGCTAGTTCATTACAGAGGCTCAGACAACTGTTAGGCATCAGCATAGAACAGCCAGGACCAATACAGTGATACTGTCAGAGGAGGTGAAGTTGGCTTGCCATCCCTACTTTGTGGAATTGGGTGTTCTTGATCTGGTTTTTTAGGTTGTGGTTTCTCTAGTGACACAAGAAAATCCATTGGTCGTTGTGGCTCAGTCTCCTATCCACAAACTGGAAAAATCAAAGCCTCTTGATTTCTTCCACATGTTGTAGTCATTTTTAGAAATGAAGCCCTTGGGAGAAACATGGCAATGAGTGTTAAAGCTCACACCTACAAAGATGTTGCCAACTTTAGGAATTCAGAGGAAAGTGGTAGAAAAAAGGCTTAAGAAATAGATTGCATTTGGTACAGCAAAAAAAAATTATTAATAAGTTAAAAGGCATGTGATGAATTGGGTAAAAAAAAAATCTGTTCTGTTTGTTATGTTAATATATTGAATATATAAAAGACATTCAGATCTTAATAAGAAAAACACACTCCATGGAATAATGGTGTAAACAATTTGCTAAAGAAATACATATAGAAAAAGGGGGTGTCAACTTTACAGATAGTCAATCAATGGAAACTCAAATAGCTGCAACACCCTGAAAAAATCAAACCTCAAAGGCTTCTGTGGTGTGTGGTTGCACAGGCAGGGATAGTGGACTCTCAGGCAGGCCCTGCTGGTAAGAATGTCCATTGGGACATTTGTGCAAGTGAAAGTGTTAGTTGCTCAGTTGTGTCCGACTCTTTGTGACCCATGGACTGTAACCTGCCAGACTCCTCTGTCCATGGAATTCTCAGGGGAAGAATACTGGAGTGGGTTGCCATTCCCTTCTCCAATGGGTCTTCCAGACCCATGGATGGAACATAGGACATTTGTAGCAATAGTTTTTAAGATGTTCACATTCCTTGATTCTGCCTCCTGTAATTTACTGAGGAAATAATTATGACCTGTAAAAAGATTTGTTGTACAACTGTTCTTAGTGGTGAGAAATGGGAAGGGGACCCAAAAAAGTCATAGAAGAGGATTAGGTTGAATTCATTTAGCTCATTTATGAAATGGAATAAAGTATGTACAGGCATTTAAAATACTCTCATAGAATCGTAAAGACATGGAAGGGTGGTTATGAATAAAAGTCTCTATAAAACAAAGTAAAGGACAAATCCGCACAGCGTCACCCTACATCCATCTGAGGTTGTAAAACAGAATGTTTCTGTAGTTCTACTTCTTTTTGTGCATTTGCATGTTTAAACTTGTCTCTGCTCCACACATTTGCTCCTGTAACGAGGAGGTGGTGGACCTGCCGAATAGTGGTTGAAGCCACAAGAGCTCAAGTCAATTGCCTAACTTTGAATCTAGAGCCATCCTTTAGGATTTGTTGGAAAATTTTGTGACCTCCACAAGCCTCAGCTTTCTTATATATACAATGAGATCTGAAAAAGAATATATGCATATACGTATGTATGTATATATATATATAAATATAATGAAATCACTTTATGGTACACCTCAAGCTAACACAACATTGTAAATCAATAATGTTCCAAAATAAAATAAAGTAAATAGGATCTAAGACAGACGTTGCTGTTCTCCAGGTGCCTGGCATACAGTAAGCATTCCATAAATGTAGTTTTCATTGTTACCAAGGGGGAAACCATAAAGGCATAAAGGTAATTTTTCATTAAAAATGCATTCCTACTCTAACTTAGGTAGCTGGAGGTGGTTTGATCAGGGGACAGGTGTTTTAGGTGAGTTTAAGTCTGTTTGTCAACAGCTTTATTTGTGTCAGATTTGATTGTCCCTGGGGGCCAGGGTGTGGGGTCAAGTGAAAGTGAAAGTCACCCAGTTGTGTCTGACTCTTTGCCACCCTGTGGGCTGTGCCTACTGGGCTCCTATGTCCATGGAATTCTCCAGGCAAGTAAACTGGAGTAGGTAGCCTTTCCCTTCTCCAGGGGATCTTCCCAACCTAGGGATCGAACCCAGGTCTCCCGCGTTGTAGGCAGATTCTTTACCGTCTGAGCCAGCAGGGAGTATTAGGCTACACACTGGAGCCTGATGAGCCAGGCAGGCTGTCTCGGGAGGTGTCATCGGGGTCAGTGATCTCAGACTCTGGAGTGCCTGCGAAGGCCACGCCTAGCCCAAGCTCTCAGGTTACCCTGGGGTAACCCTGGCTTCTCCCTGGGGCTGCTCTGTCAGCTCCAGCTTGGCAGGGAATTCACTCTCCAGTTTTAGTTTCCCAGAAGGGCAACACCCACAAGACCTCAGTGTATACAGTAGGGTGTTTAAAATTTCATAGACACATCTTAACACTTCTCAGGAGCAAAACCCCAGTACTCCTCCATCCTAACCATTTCCCAGTCTGCCTGCTTTCTTTCTGCCAACCTTTAAACTCAGCTCAGACTCCCCTGGGTGTTCTTGGGGGTTATGCACAGGGTCAGAGGGCCTATTTAACACTTCCATGGTTCCTGTCTCCTCCCAGTCCCCTGGGATTGGATGGGAGACAGACCTCCTTTGTAATTTTTATATGACTTACATGGCAAAATCATACTATATTAGATACATTCAGTTAGAGAAAATATTACAATCAACTTCACCTTTTAGTTTTGTTTTGTGTGTGTGTGTGTGTGTGTGACTACTAGAAAATTTAAAACGGCACCCAGTTCACCTTATATTCTTCTTGGCCACTGCAGTGCCTGAAATCCAGTGTTCAGAACCGTGCCTTTGTCTGCAGGCCCCCATGTTCACTAAAGGACCCCAGTTAACATGCAGGTGTCCTGACCATCTGGGGCTTCCAGGTGGTTCAGCAGTGAAGAATCCACCTGCCAGTGCAGGAGATATGGGTTTGATCCCTGGGTTGAGAAGATTCCCTGGACGAGGAAATGGCAACCCACTCCAGTATACTTGCCTGGAGAATCCCATGGACAGAGGAGCCTGGTGGGTTACAGTCCATGGGGGTCACAAAGAGTCAGCCATTACTGAGCATGCATGCACATCAGTCCTGACCATTTGAGTCAAGTCCAAGCTTGGTCAGAATGTCAACAGTAGAGGAGGGATGAAGGAAGGCAGGGATCGTTCCCTTCCTCCCCAGGCACTCCAGCCAGGACCCTTTAACCTGAAGTCCTGTACAGGCGGTGGGCTGGGAGCAGCAAGGCTGGCTAGAAGGTCGGCAGGCTCGCAGATGAAGACTCAGGGGAGCTGTGCCAGGTGAGCTCCAGGAGGAAGGTGCACTCAGTGATATTCCAGACAGTAAAGGGGAATGGGCCACCCAAATGGAACAGGGGCCCAGGGCCTCCAAGACAGGTGAAGGAGGGCCCTGGACTCCTCAGCCCAGCATCCTGCCCAGAAGCTTCCTCACGGTGCCCAGGTGGGACCACCAGGCTTTTCTGCCTGGAGGGACTTTTTAGCTGATGTTTTCTGTTACTGCAGGTCAGGGCACAAACGTGTAAAATTGCAGGCATCTCTGGTAGTGCCACTCTGCTGGGACTCGTGGGCTACAAAAGCTTTGATTACATGCATGAGTGTGTCAGGCCCCTCAGCAGGACTCTTGTTGCCTCCAAACAGACTTCAGACTAATGCACCCTGTATGTAAAAAGTAAGTGCTTAAAACCAGGTTGTAAACATCTTAACCCCAGAATTAGAAGCCGGGGGGCTCAGAAAACGTCTGTGTAATGGACTTGAATAGGTACTTGGCTAATGCTCCTGAACCCCATCGACTGCTGCATCTTGAACTATTTCATCATCATTTCCAGCCTCACATCTTTTCAGGAACAATGGGCCTCTGTATCATCAGGATTTAACCAAGAAGCGACTCAGAGTATTAATGCTTGAGGGACCTGCATGCAGGGATTGGGGTCATTGGTGATGGATATACAAGCTGGGGACATTAGCCACCATGGTGGAGCCACCATCCCCCTCTCCTGGGGGCCATTGTGAAGAGGTATTGTCATGGGAGCCCAGGAAACCACAGGCGCTTACTCAGTGGGAGCCAGAACCTTGAAGAGATGAAAGTGCTAGGGAGCTACCTTATGAGCAGTGAGGGAGAGTTGAACAGTATCCTCAAAATTTCAGAGAAATGGTTTTCAATCTAGAATGTTTAGACTCAGCAAAACTATCAGTGAACTGAGAAGATGAAATAGAAGTATTTTTGAATATATAGGATCACTCAGAGTTAACCTCCCATATACCATTTCTTAAGATGCCACTGAACGATCTTTTATTCTAAAAACAAAGGAGTAAAAACAAGAAAGTGATGAAAAGGCATCCACAAAACAGAGACTACATCACAGAAGGAAGGGCAGTGGTGAAGGTGTGCGTGAGGTGAGCGGGGAGGGTGTCATCCACTCTAGATCAAAGAAAGGCAGATAAATCTGAATGTATTGAGAGTGGGAGAGGGGATTAGATTATTGTTAAAAAAAATAGCCAACTAAATAGATGTTTGAAAAATTCAACAATTATGATTCAAAACAACCCACAGAAACTAGAGCAAGATGCAAAATTATAAGTGTTATATGGCATGACTCAGCTGTAAGGAGTGGGCTGATCCAACCCAGTCATAGCTCTGCCTGGTGGGTAGACGAGGAGGGTCTCTGTGGTATGGTGGGGCACAGAGCCCCTCTCTCCACATTGCACAACCTCAACTGCCGTGTGTGGCACACAGAAGGAAGGTGACATGAAGAAACTCGGGGAGAAAAAGCCAAACACAAACCACAGGCAGGGGCCTGAAACAGACTCTTCACTCATGGCCCTCAGAAAGAACCAGCCCTGCTGACCTGAGAACTGTAGCCTCTGGAACTATGGGAAAATAAATTTCAGTTGTTTCAACCACCCGGTATGTGGTACTTTATTACAACAGCCCTAGGAAACTGATGCACGGTATGAGTACAAGAATTTCTTATCTTCTAAACTGGGAAGTTGCTATAGACTGAAGGATTGTGTTGCCCCCAAATTCGTATGCAGAAACCTTAATCCCTGATACGACGGTATTCAGAGACGGAGCCTTTGGGAGGTGATTAGGCCGTGAAGTGAAGCTTTCATGAATGGAACTAGTGTCCTTAGAAGAAGAGACTGGAGAAAGGGGATCTCTCTCTAACATGTGAGGACAACAGCAAGAAGACATGTGCGTGCACACCAGGAACTGAACTTGGACTTCCCAGCCCCCAGGACTTCAGGGGACCTTGAGGGATCTGTTCCAGGCCCCTCTCCATGGTTTGTTTTCTCCCTGCATCTCTTCACATCATCTTCCTTCTGTGTGCATCTGCCTTTGGGTCCAAATGTCGGTTGTTTAAACCTCCCAGCCTATGGCATTTTCGTTACAGCAGTCTGAGCTAATGTACTACCCCAGGACCTGCCCCATGACAGTTGCCCATTGCATCATGGCAGCACGCCAGAGGTTACTAGTGCCTTCAGCTCCCACCAGTGATGGGGTCTTCCTTGCTGGCCAGCAGGTGACCCAGCTCCAAAACTCCAGGAAAAGAGACTCACCAAAATCTTGAGGGAGTTGTTCCCAGAGGAAATGAACTTACCATGCAAATCCAGTGAGCCCAAGTGGCACAAGGAATGAATAGACAGTAGTGGATGCTATGGTCCCCTGGTCAGGGTGGCTCACAGCAGAGTTTCACTTTGGGAATTGAATTCCCATCCTAGGGGAATCCAGGTGACTGGTTAGTGTGGGGGTAAGACAGGCTGGGACCTTGGACCTGGGTCCTGGAACCCTCTGCTGTAGTGTTTGCACCAGGGCAAACATTTCCTCAAGCATCAACAAAATAAAACTACTTGTTATTGCTGTTCAGTCATGTCTGACTCTGTGACCCCACAGACTGCAGCACCCTAAGCGTCTCTGTCCTTCACTGTCTCCTGGAGTTTTCTCAGACTAATGTCCATTGAGTCAGTGATGCCATCCAACCATCTCATCCTCTGTTGTCCACTTCTCCTTTTGCCTTCAATCTCTCCCAGAATCAGGGTCTTTTCCAATGAGTCAGCTCTTCATATCAGGTGGCCAACGTACTGGAGTTTCAGCTTCAACATCAGTCCTTCCAATGAATATTTCTTTAGGATTGACTGGTTTGATCTCCTTGCAGGCCAAGGGACTATCGAGTCTTCTTCAGCACCACAATTTGAAAGCATCAATTCTTCAGCACTCAGCCTTCTTTATGATCCAACTCTTATATCCATACATGACTACTGCAAAAACCATAGCTTTGGCTATATGGACTTTTGTTGGCAAAGTGATGTCTCTGCTTTTTAATACATCATCTAAGTTGGTCATAGCTTTCCTTCCAAGGAGCAAGTGTCTTAAATTCATGGCAGCAGTCATCATCCACAGTGATTTTGGAATCCAAGAAAAGAAAATCCGTCACGGTTTGCATTTCCCCCCCTTATATTTGCCATGAAATGATGGGGCTGGATGCCATGATCTTATTTTTTTGAATGTTGAGTTTTAAGCCAACTTTTCCACTCTCCTCTTTCACCTTCATCAAGAGACTCTTTAGCTCCTCTTCACTTTCTGCCATTAGAGTGGTATCATCTGCATATCTGAGGTTGTCGATATTTTTCCTGACAATCTTGACTGTAGCTTGTGATTCATCCAGCCTAGCATTTTGCATGATGTACTCTGTATAGAAGTTAAACGAGCAGTGACAATGTACTGCCTTGTACTCCTTTCCCAATTCTGAACCAGTCAGTTGCTCCATATCCAGTTCTAACTGTTGCTTCTTGACTTGAATACAGGTTTCTCAGGAGACAGGCAAGGTGGTCTGGTACTCCCATCTCCTTAAGAATTTGCCACAGTTTGTTGTGATTTGCACAGTCAAAGGCTTTAGCATAGTCAACGAAGCAGAAGTAGGTGTTTTTCTGAAATTCCCTTGCTTTCTCCATGATCCAACAAATGTAAAGGACTTAAAATAACTATGTGCGTGCATAATTGGGGCAAATGATGAACAAGATACAAAAATACCAAAAACACAGCTACCACTTCTGAGGAGCCAGGAGGAAAAGCAGGTACTGAGCATGCCCCTGAGCAGAGCACCACCAAGGGAACAGGCAGATTACCTAAGCCACCCCTCTGGTCCAACCTGTGGACCACCCCTACACTCACCCCAGGTAAAGAGCCTGCTTGCCCTGCTCAGTGAGCAAGCAAGGGAACATCTTGTTCTCACTCATTCCTGCTGCATATGAGTCCCAGTAAAGCCTTACCTGAATTTGTGGTCTGGCCTCTTATCAATTCATTTTGATGAAGGAGGTCAAGAATCCTGGCCAGTAACAGAGGTACAAAGGCCTGTTTCCTGAGCTCAATTCTGGGCAGCACTGAAAAGCCTATCTAGTTCCAGCCCTTTGTGGTTTGTCAGTGGCTTCCCGCATGAGGTAGTTCCCAAGGGCATTTCCCAAACTCTCCTGTTCACTAGTCTCGGCAATGGAGTCTATTTCCCGGGGAATCAAACTGAGATGATGCTATTTGAGGTGTGAATGAACCATAATTCGTCCAACCATCTCCCTGTCAATGGCATTCACTTTGTCTCCTATTTTTCCAATATACAGTTAAAATCTTGCAAATATAGCTCTATGTACATATGTATTCCTTTATTACTCCAAGTTAGATTGGCAGGAATGGGATTGCTGGATTAAAGAGCATATATTGATTTAATTTTACTAGGTATTACCAGGTTGCTTTGCAAAAATGCCACAACCATTCACATTTCAGCAACAACCTTCAGAGAAACCCTTTCCCTGCATCTTTGCCAACAATACACAATAACACTTATTTTTTAAATCAATCTGATGGTTATAAAGTGAAATACTATTTCATCTTTATTTTTATAATTAATACATTTACTAATTACAAGTTTGAGCACTTTTTAAAAAGCAAATATTTTAAAAGGCAATTTATTTGGCTGCATTGGGTCTCAGTTGCAGCACACGGGCTCCTTGAATCATGCAAGATCTTTCCATGTGGCACACAGACTCAGTAGTTGCAGTGTGTGGGCTTAGTTGCCTTGCAGCACGTGGGATCTTAGCTTCCTGCCCAGGGATCAAACCTGTGTTCCCTGCATTGGAAGGCAGATTCTTAAGCACTGGACTACCAGGGAAGTCCCGTGCACATTTCAATGTTGGTCATTTAAATTTGTTCCTCTATAAATTGCTGTGTTGGTTGGGTTAGTTTCAGCTGCTTACAGCAGAAAACCTCCCCAAATAACAGAAGCTTAAACTGGATGGAAGCTTATGTGTCTCCTGTAAAAGGATTCTGGAAGTTGGAAGTACAGGGTTGGTATCATGGCTTTGCTAACTTTTCAGTATCTTCCAGGGCTCTGTTTTGCTCTCTCCACAATGGCTGTGGTCCTCAGCCCCTGTTCCAAAATAGCTGCTGATGCACCAAACATTCATATTCTCATTCTAAGCAGCAGGAGAGAGGCAGGCACAAAAGGGGACACATACCCTCCCTTTAAGGAGATTTCCTGGACATAACACACAATTCACCTGTTTGCATATATTGATTCAGAACTCAGTCCAGTGGCTACACATTGTTGCAAGGAAGGTTGGGAAATTGAGTTTTTGAGTTACCACCTTGAATAAAATCAGAATTTCATTACTGAGAAAGATGGAGATTGAGGGAATGGTAATTGGAGTAAGCAACCAGAAGTGTCTGCTGTAATTGCCTTCTTTTTGCCAATATTTTTCCACTTGTCCTTTTGCCTTTTTTTCATGTCAATACTGTATTAGGTTGAACTATATGAAATTTGTTAATATTTTTCTGTTTTGACCAATGAAAACAGCAAGTTCATATGATTCACCTTAGTAGATATGAACCCTTTGCCTTTTTAGCATGGCAAAACTTTTTTTGCCACAGTTGATATTTGTATACCAGATGTGTTTGTGGTCCTTTTTGCCAATCAAAAGTTTTAAATTTCTGTATCATCAGATGTGACTTTGTTGTAGCTTCTGGGTTGCCTGTTTTGGCAGATAAATTTTCATGTAGATTTAATCTCTATTAAATCTAGTACTTTATTAATACTAAGATTAATCTCTATTAATCTTAGTATTTTCTTCTAAGATTTGCATTGTATTACTATTTTACAGTTAAATCTTTCATTGTTCTGGAATTAATTTTTGTGTATGATATAAAATAAGGTCCAATTTGATAGTCCTCATCTGGATGGCCAACTGTGCCAGAACCATTTATTAAGTAGTTCATCCTTTTCCTGCTGGGTTGAAATACCATCTTTGGTGAACATTAAAGGCATATGCACAATGGGATCTATTTGGAAATGTTTTCGGTAACATGAACTTTTAAACTTTATGACTTATTTGAAATAAATGAGCTTCCTGCCCGCCCTTTCTGCCTCTTCAAAGGTGGCTGGTGTGTGACTGGTGATGCTCTGGAGAAGGTCAAATACAAGGCAAGTGGCCAGCTTCTTAAGTCATCCACGTCTTTCTTTTTTCATAACCTGATTTAAATCCTTGGCCTGTGTCATAGATAGTTTTGCAACAGGCCAACATCAGTTTGTGTGATGAATGGCCCATTGATTCACGTTCAAGTGAACCACACTCTAGCTTCCTTGCAATGCACCCCAGCAGCCGCCCGGGGCTCCACTGTTAAAGGGTACATGGATCTTGTCAGTGCGTAGAGTGCTGCCTAAACTGCAGCAGTGGTCGTGAGCACCAGCTTCTTCCACTGTCAGCACAGCCACCTGAGACAGGCTCTGTTGCTATGATCTCCATTGTACAGATGAGGAAACTGAGACTTTAGATCACCCAGAGGCAGAACTGGATGTCTAACCACAGAGCCTGGGCAGTTAACAGGGCAGTAGCCTGTTTTGCCTACTCACCGCAGTGTGAAGACAGACAGACAGCAGGGACCCAGGCCCTGGTCTGAACTCAGGTCAGGCTGCCATGTGGCAAAAGAAGGGCCAGAAGGTTTACACGGCCCTGAAGGAGACATTGACCTGGCTTCTTGCATCTGCTCTGTGGTGTGGAAGAGAGGTGGGAGAGGAAAAGAAATGGTGCCGCTTAGCTCAGGCCTGCATCAAGTGTGAGAAGATGGTGGCCTGGATGTCTTGGGCTCCAGAGCATCAGACCACCCGCTCTTGTTCCTGTGCTGAGAAGCCACCCTGCCACGTGCTCCCCAACAACTCTCTGTCCCATTGGCAGACACTTCTTAGGGGGTCCTCCCGATGTTGCACATCTGGTGAGCAGGGGCACCCATAGTCTTTGACTCTGGACTATCTTTTCAGAGATGTTTATATAGTGAACAGTCTTGGAGGATGGACCTCGTGTTTTCCTCTATTGAGCAAGGGTAGATGTACTGTCCGGTACCACAGAGATGATTTCTCCCTCTGGGCAGGATTGCTTGAAGTCATTTTAAAAGAATGAGGATTGCTGAACTCAGGGTTCCTCAAAAGTGTTAGTCACTCAGTTGTGTCCAACTCTTTGTGACCCCCATGGATGGTAGCCCTTCAGGCAAGAATACTGGAGTGGGTTGCCATTTCCTTCTCCAGGGGATCTTCCTGACCCAGGGATTGAACCTGGGTCTCCTGCATTGCAGGTAGATTCTTTACCATCTGAGCCACCACAGAAGCTCTCAGCTGTGACGTAAATCCACCAGATGCAAAGAAGCCAACTATACCTGCCTTGGCATCACTTCATGGAATTTGTGAGTACAGTGGGTTGAATCATGTGCCTGCAAAAGACATATTCAAGTCCTAACCCCCAGTACCTGTGAATGTGACCTTATTTGGAAATAGGATCTTGTGAGATCACATCAGATCAGTCACTCAGTCGTGTCCGACTCTTTGCGACCCCATGAATCGCAGCATGCCAGGCCTCCCTGTACATCACCAACTCCCGGAGTTCACTCAGACTCACGTCCATCGAGTCAGTGATGCCATCCAGCCATCTCATCCTCTGTCGTTCCCTTCTCCTCCTGCCCCCAATCCCTCCTAGCATCAGAGTCTTTTCCAATGAGTCAACTCTTTGCATGAGGTGGCCAAAGTACTGGAGTTTCAGCTTTAGCATCATTCCTTCCAAAGAAATCCCAGGGCTGATCTCCTTCAGAATGGACTGGTTGGATCTCCTTGCAGTCCAAGGGACCCTCAAGAGTCTTCTCCAACACCACAGTTCAAAAGCGTCAATTCTTCAGCACTCAGCCTTCTTTACAGTCCAACTCTCACATCCATACATGACCACAGGAAAAACCATAGCCTTGACTAGATGAACTTTTGTTGGCAAAGTAATGTCTCTGCTTTTGAAT
>NW_011494796.1:4819360-4822709 GCF_000754665.1 Bison bison bison | reverse complement strand
GACAGCTCTCACATCCATACATGACCACAGGAAAAACCATAGCCTTGACTAGATGAACTTTTGTTGGCAAAGTAAT
The DNA here is from genome assembly GCF_000754665.1 of Bison bison bison. Taxonomy (NCBI): domain Eukaryota; kingdom Metazoa; phylum Chordata; class Mammalia; order Artiodactyla; family Bovidae; genus Bison; species Bison bison. The sequence goes on along the minus strand of NW_011494796.1, from coordinate 4,822,633 downwards.
GTCTCTGCTTTTGAATATGCTATCTAGGTTGGTCATAACTTTCCTTCCAAGGAGTAAGCGTCTTTTAATTTCATGGCTGCAGTCACCATCTGTAGTGATTTTGGAGCCCAGAAAAATAAAGTCTGACACTGTTTCCACTGTTTCCCCACCTATTTCCCATGAAGTGATGGGACCGGATGCCATGATCTTCGTTTTCTGAATGTTGAACTTTAAGCCAACTTTTTCACTCTCCACTTTCACTTTCATCAAGAGGATTTTTAGTTCCTCTTCACTTTCTGCCATGGTCTTTGTAGATGTGATCAATTTAAAATGGGGTCATACGGGATTAGGGTGGGCCCTAATTCCAATGACTGGTGTCCATATGAAGAGAGCCATGGAGGAGATGCAAAGGAAGAAAGCCACGTGAAGACAGAGACAGAAATTGGTGTGACGCCACTCCAAGCCAAGGAGTAGCCAGTGAACTCCAGATGCTAGGATGCAGGCATGGAGCAGATTATTCCTGAGAGCCTCCAGCAGGACTCAACCCTGCTGATCCCTTGATTTTGGACCTGTGGCTCCAGAACTGTGAGAGAACTAATTTGTTGTTTTAAGCCACAAAGTTGGTGGTGATTTGTTGGGGCAGCCCTGGGAAACCAACACAGGAGAGCAAGAGGAAACAGTGCCGATAAGGAGTTTATGGTGCCACTGCACTGTGAGGAGCACAGCCCCTTTCCTCTGATCCAGGCTTGTGTCTTCGGGGAGCATCTATGTATTGTGGCACTCTGCTTGTTAGCTTGCAAGTAGGGTGAAATCTCAGACTCTTTGTACATCTGGACAATTTTTGTTAGGATGGGATGATGGAAGAGACAGAGCTCTCTGAAGACAGAGGACCAGGGCTTCTGAGGGCTGGGTGAGGGGACATGCAGAGGCTCCCTGGGGCCTGGTGAATGCTTTCCTCCAAATGGGTGAGGGGTGATGGAGTAAGGGCCCCCACTGTTCTACCTGTTGATGAATGTTTAGAGGCTGAGCAGTGAGGGGTAGGGGAGGAAGAAGCAGCTGGAATGGCACTCTGCCTGTTGCTGACTCTCCTCTGGGAGTGAGGAGGATGGGAGGGGATCACAACACTGGAGCAGCTCCAGCCCCACGTCAAGTGTGGTTATGACTGCTGAGTCAAGGAGTCTGCAAAACTGAATACAATAAGAGGGAACTTGCTATTCGGTGTTGAGCTTTGGGTGGACTCAAAACAAGTTCCTTTAGCTGATCCTAGTCCAGTATTGGCCACTTGAACCTCAAAGTAAATGCAAAACCTTGTTAACTATACAGATTACTCTGTCCCTTTCTGCCCCCAACACCTCTCACTCTCTCCATTCTGACCTCAGCCACTTTAAGGAAAAAGCTGGGTATTCTGGGGAGCTTCACAGAAGAGAGGAACTCAAATTTTTATGGCTCTACGGGATAAAGATGCTCAGGTCATCATACCTGATCTTGTGGGGTAAGGAGGTGCACATATTCCACTGATGGGATTTGGAGTCTTCCTCATTGAGGAAAATGGCTGCCCTGGTGCGGCTCTGCCAACTGCCTTAAATTTAACTGATGCTGGAGGTGGCATCCCTTGCCAGACATCCCTAACCATGATTTGATGGATGTTCCTCTTCACCTTTGTCTCCTTTGTCTACGTTAACAGTGAATGATGGCCCAGCTACTGCATTTCTGGGCAGTCATAGGTTAACTCAGCAGGCCTGGGTTGCCCAAACTCTGCACATTCCAAAGGTCTTCGGAATTGGCCCTTGACCAGCTCCTGGGGGTAACCTCTCAGCTCCTTGAATAACCTACCTAAAAAGAGTGTCTTTGATTACCAGGGACCTGGGGCCACACCTGACAGAGTTAGCAGTGTGATTTATGGTGGGGGCTTGGGCCATGTTTTATCAGTTTGACCCCTGGCAGGTGGAGACAAGTGACTAAGGTAGGTCACATGGACACTCCATACCTATGTAGCTGGCCCTCAATAAGAAAAAAATAGACACCATGGTTCAGGTGAACTTCCCTGGTTGACAATACTTTGCACCTGTTGTCGCTTTTCATTGCCAGGGAGAATAAAGCACTGTCCATATGATTCTACTGGGGGAGGACTGACTTCACTGCCATGGTGAAGCTTATACCTGGTTTCTCCTGGCCTCTACCTTATGTACCTTTTCCTTTGCTGAGTATAATCTATACCCCTTTGCTAAAAAAAAAAAAAAAAATGTAACTATCACAGCTTTTCTGAGTCCTGTGAGTCCATCTAGCTAATCATTGAAACTGAGGGTGGTTTTGAGGATACCCTGGCTCAATACTCCACACTAACCATGTCTGGATATCTTCCCTAAACACTCATTTGGTGGAGTAGACAAATGCCACCCAGCTGGGGTGGGGACAAATAGGACACATAAGACAGATGGCCTGAGGCCAGTAATCTCTCCAAAACAAGGGGTCATTCAGTTATTCAAATGCAGCTTGGACCTGGAGGACAGCTTGGAGGCTCTGCCCACTGTGTCCCGACTGACAGAGGTTTCACTAGGATTGCTGCTAACAGTAGTAAACATATTTCTCTTTAAGGACACCATGCATGCCTCGGAATCCCACTTCTTATGTGGAAGCCAGGCATTGACTTGTATCTCTTCCCCAAACACAGGCACTTGCACCCTAGAGCTGTTCATAGAAGAACTCAAGGGAACACCACCAGTAGATCTTGTGGCCCTCCAATGACTTCAGAAATCTTTTCCAATGAGATGACCCTAGGTTTCTGAGGGAAGCTTCCTTGATGGTTATTCAAGTAGCCTGCAGGCAGTTTTCCATATAAAAAGTATATACCAAAAAAGGGTTGGTACAGTATTTGCACTGACTTTAGCTAAAATGATCAGTGATGCCACCTTGGCCTTGAAAGTGTTCTGCCTCAGTGTTGGTGTGACTGGAATGGCTTCATCTCATTAGGTCAGTTCAGATCAGTCTCTCAGTCATGTCTGACTCTTTGCTGTTGCTGCTGCTGCTAAGTTGCTTCAGTCGTGTCCAACTCTGTGCGACCCCATGAATCGCAGCACGCCAGGCCTCCCTGTCCATCACCAACTCCCGGAGTTCATTCAAACTCAAGTCCATCGAGTTGGTGATGCCATCCAGCCATCTCATCCTCTGTTGTCCGCTTCTCCTCCTGCCCCCAACCCCTCCCAGCATCAGAGTATTTTCCAATGAGTCAACTCTTCACATGAGGTGGCCAGAGTACTGGAGCTTCAGCTTTAGCATCAGTCCTTCCAAAGAAAC
>NW_011494796.1:4818657-4818948 GCF_000754665.1 Bison bison bison | reverse complement strand
CTTCCAGCCCAGCGTTTCTCATGATGTACTCTGCATAGAAATTAAATAAGCAGGGTGACAATATACAGCCTTGACGAACTCCTTTTCCTATTTGGAACCAGTCTTTTCTTCCATGTCCAGTTCTAACTGTTGCTTCTTGACCTGCATACAAGTTTCTCAAAGAGGCGGGTCAGGTGGTCTGGTATTCCCACCTCTTTCAGAATTTTCCACAGTTTATTGTGATCCACACAGTCAAAAGCTTTGGCATAGTCAATAAAGCAGAAATAGATGTTTTTCTGGAACTCTCTTGCT
>NW_011494796.1:4801595-4818063 GCF_000754665.1 Bison bison bison | reverse complement strand
ATTCCAGGATGTCTGGCTCTAGGTGAATGATCACACCATCGTGATTATCTGGGTCATGAAGATCTTTTTTGTACAGTTCTTCTGTGTATTCTTGCCACCTCTTCTTAATATCTTCTGCTTCTGTTAGGTCCATACCATTTCTGTCCTTTATCGAGCCCATCTTTGCATGAAATATTCCCTTGGTATCTCTAATCTTCTTGGAGAGGTCTCTAGTCTTTCCCATTCTGTTGTTTTCCTCTATTTCTTTGCATTGATTGCTGAGGAAGGCTTTTTTTTAAATCTCTCCTTGCTGTTCTTTGGAACTCTGCATTCAGATGCTTATATCTTTCCTTTTCTCCTTTGCTTTTCACTTATCTTCTTTTCACAGCTATTTGTAAGGCCTCCGCAAACAGCCATTTTGCTTTTTTGCATTTCTTTTCCATGGGGATGGTCTTGATCCCTGTCTCCCGTACAATGTCATGAACATCAGTCCATAGTTCATCAGGCACTCTATCTATCAGATCTAGGCCCTTAAATCTATTTCTCACTTCCACTGTATAATCATAAGGGATTTGATTTAGGTCATATCTGAATGCTCTAGTGGTTTTCCCTACTTGCTTCAATTTAAATCTGAATTTGGCAACAAGGAGTTCATGATCTGAGTCACAGTCAGCTCCCAGTCTTGTTTTTGCTGACTGTATAGAGCTTCTTCATCTTTGGCTGCAAAGAATATAATCAATCTGATTTTAGTGTTGACCATCTGCTGATGTCCATGTGCAGAGTCTTCTCTTGTGTTGTTGGAAGAAGGCGTTTGCTATGACCAGTGCATTCTCTTGGCAAACTCTATTAGCCTTTGCCCTGTTTCATTCCATATTCCAAGGCCAAATTTTCCTGTTACCCCAGGTATCTCTTGACTTCCTACCTTTGCATTCCAGTCCCCTATAATGAAAAGGACATCTTTTTGGGGTGTCAGTTTTAAAAGATCTTGTAGGTCTTCATAGAACCATTCAACTTCAGCTTCTTCAGCATTACTGGTTGGGGCATAGGCTTGGATTACTGTGATACTGAATGATTTGCCTTGGAAACGAACAGAGATCATTCTGTCGTTTTTGAGACTCCCTCCAAGTACTGCATTTCAGACTCTTTTGTTGACCATGATGACTACTCCATTTCTTCTAAGGGATTCCTGCCCACAGTAGCAGATATAATGGTCATCTGAGTTCAATTCACCCATTCCAGTCCATTTTAGTTCACTGATCCCTAGAATGTCGATGTTCACTCTTGCCATCTCCTGTTTGACCACTTCCAATTTGCCTTGATTCATGGGCCTAACATTCGAGGTTCCTATGCAATATTGCTCTTTACAGCATAGGACCTTGCTTCTATCACCGGTCATATCCACAACTGGGTATTGTTTTTGCTTTGGCTCCATCTCTTCATTCTTTCTGGAGTTATTTCTCCACTGATCTCCAGTGGCACATTGGGCACCTACTGACCTGGGGAGTTCCTCTTTCAGTATCCTATCATTTTGCCTTTTCATAGTGTTCAAGGGGTTCTCAGGGCAAGAATATTGAAGTGGTTTGCCATTCCCTTCTCCAGTGGACCACATTCCGTCACACCTCTCCACCATGACCTGTCTGTCTTGGGTGGCCCCACGGGCATGGCTTAGTTTCATTGAGTTAGACAAGACTGTGGTCCTAGTGTGATTAGATTGACTAGTTTTCTGTGATTATGGTTTCAGTGTGTCTGCCCTCTGATACCTGCTCGCAATACCTACCGTCTTACTTGGGTTTCTCTTACCTTGGACGTGGGGTATCTCTTCACAGCTGCTCCAGCATAGCGCAGCCACTGCTCCTTACCTTGGACAAGGGGTATCTCCTTATGGCCACCCCACCTGACCTTGTACATGGAGCAGCTCTGCTTGGCCCTCCTGCGCCCACGCAGCCACTGAATTCCAAGACCACCTCTGAAGTCTTGGGGTCAGATTTACTTTAGAACTCCAAAATTTTGATTTTAGACATGATTTTAGAAGCTTTTATTATATAAAACCCTGCTAGGATACAGAGGAGCATCTTGTTAACAAGCACATTTATATTTTTGCAGCAAATATGTGAATAGATCTACCAAGTGGGATTAAATGAGGGATATAAATATCCTCAGCTCAATGTAGTGAGCTCTTGTCCCCAATTTATTAATTTTTTTTTCATTTTTTGGAAACCTTTTTGGATTTTGAAATTGTTATCATAGTCTGTATTATCACAGTCATTTTACAGATGAGCAAACAGATGCAGAGAGGTGAAATAACTCACCCAGGGTCACAGAGCTAAGGCCCAAATCAAGATTCACTCAGCCATCTGGCCCAGAGTACTAGGTTTGTTCAGATTTGTGACTTGCTGCCTTTGCAATGGCACAGTTGGTGACAGACCCATCTCTGGCCAGAAGACGTCCCCTGAGTCCCTTCCAGCTAAGAGTGAGCCCTCTGCCTTTGTTGCATGTGGGGGTCAGGTTGCAGGCCTCTCATCTGGCTGGCTTCTGGGGGATCTCTGCCCTCCCAGGAAGAACCAGCCAGGCCCGAGGGCTCAGGGCTCAGCAACCTGCAATTCTGTGCTGTGGGAGCCCCAAGCAGCCTTAGGCAGCCCCCACCTTTTGAAACATGCTTCCCAGACTCTGGCTTCCTTCCCTGGATTACAGATGGATGATGTTCCTACCACCAAGCTTGGGTCATTTGCTTTGCTCAGCGGCCATGTATTATTTACTTATACCACTGCTTGGGCTTTTCAGAAACTTAAAATTCCCTCACCCTATAGGACTTTTGTTTTGTGGCCCTGCTGGGGACAGTGGCAGTGAAAAGGGTGAGTAGATCTTTAATCCATATGGGAGCACAACCCTGGCTCCAGCTCCCCTACCAAGAGTTGCTCCTCCTCTGGTCAGGCCCTCTGTGGGATGGAAGAGTTTCCATCCTCCCCTGGGTGCCTGCAAGTGGTCCATGACTGCTCTCAATCAGATCATCCTCTGAGTTGTCCCCATTTATGATTATTTTTTTAAGATCTGGATGCCAGAATCGGCAAGATTATTGCTAAAGTACAACATGGCAACAACTGGGGCTGAGATTAGATCTGATAGAGTGCCTGATGAACTATGGACTGAGGTTCATGACATTGTACAGGAGACAGGGATCAAGACCATCCCCATGGAAAAGAAATGCAAAAAAGTAAAATGGCTGTTTGGGGAGGCCTTACAAATAGCTGTGAAAAGAAGAGAAGCGAAAAGCAAAGGAGAAAAAGAAAGATATAAGCATCTGAATGCAGAGTTCCAAAGAATAGCAAGAAGAGACCAGAAAGCCTTCCTCAGTGATCAATGCAAAGAAATAGAGGAAAACAACAGAATGGGAAAGACTAGAGATCTCTTCAAGAAAATTAGAGATACCAAGGGAATATTTCATGCAAATATAGGCTCGATAAAGGACAGAAATGGTATGGACCTAACAGAAGCAGAAGATATTAAGAACAGGTGGCAAGAATACACAGAAGAACTGTACAAAAAAGATCTTCATGACCCAGATAATCACGATGGTGTGATCATTCACCTAGAGCCAGACATCCTGGAATGTGAAGTCAAGTGGACCTTAGAACTACGAACAAAGCTAGTGGAGGTAACGGAATTCCAGCTGAGCTATTTCAAATCCTGAAAGATGATGCTGTGAAAGTGCTGCACTCAATATGCCAGCAAATTTGGAAAACTCAGCAGTGGCCACAGGACTGGAAAAGGTCAATTTTCATTCCAATCCCAAAGAAAGGCAATGCCAAAGAATGCTCAAACTACTGTACAATTGCACTCATCTCACACGCTAGTAAAGTAATGCTCAAAATTCTCCAAGCCAGGCTTCAACAATATGTGAACCATGAACTTCCAGATGTTCAAGCTGGTTTTAGAAAAGGCAGAGGAACCAGAGATCAAATTGCCAACGTCTGCTGGATCATCGAAAAGGCAAGAGAGTTCTAGAAAAGCATCTATTTCTGCTTTATTGACTACGACAAAGCCTTTGACTGTGTGGATCACAATAAACTGTGGAAAATTCTGAAAGACGTGGGAGTACCAGACCACCTGACCTGCCTCTTTGAGAAACTTGTATGCATGTCAAGAAGCAACAGTTAGAACTGGACATGGAACAAAAGACTGGTTCCAAATAGAAAAAGGAGTACGTCAAGGCTGTATATTGTCACCCTGCTTATTTAATTTCTATGCAGAGTACATCATGAGAAACGCTGGGCTGGAAGAAGCACAAGCTGGAATCAAGATTGCCGGGAGAAATATCAATAACCTCAGATATGCAGATGACACCACCCTTATGGCAGAAAGTGAAGAGGAACTAAAAAGCTTCTTGATGAAAGTAAAAGAGGAGAATGAAAAGGTTGGCTTAAAGCTCAACATTCAGAAAACTAAGATCATGGCATCTAGTCCCATCACTTCATGGGAAATAGATGGGGAAACAGTGGAAACAGTGTCAGACTTTACTTTTTTGGGCTCCAAAATCACTGCAGATGGTGACTGCAGCCATGAAATTAAAAGACGCTTACTCCTTGGAAGGAAAGTTATAACCAACCTAGGTAGCATATTCAAAAGCAGAGACATTACTTTGCCAACAAAGGTCCGTCTAGTCAAGGCTATGGTTTTTCCCGTGGTCATGTATGGATGTGAGAGTTGGACTGTGAAGAAAGCTGAGCCCCGAAGAATTGATGCTTTTGAACTGTGGTGTTGGAGAAGACTCTTGAGAGTCCCTTGGACTGCAAGGAGATCCAACCAGTCCATTCTAACGGAGATCAGTCCTGGGTGTTCTTTGGAAGGAATGATGCTAAAGCTGAAACTCCAGTACTTTGGCCACCTCATGCGAAGAGTTGACTCATTGGAAAAGAATCTGATGCTGAGAGGGATTGGGGGCAGGAGGAGAAGGGGACGACAGAGGATGAGATGGCTGGATGGCATCACTGACTCGATGGACTCAAGTTTGAGTGATCTCTGGCAGTTGGTGATGGACAGGGAGGCCTGGCGTGCTGTGATTCATGGGGTCGCAAAGAGTCGGAGACGACTGAGCGACTGAACTGAACTGAGAATGTTTTTGACATCTTTCACCTTCCCCACCCACTCCTAGTCCCGCCTACTACAATCTTGATGACATTGCTTTAGAAAGCTAACCTGGTGGAGTCAAGTAGAAACTTATGGGCTTTCACGGAGGAGTGGGCGGGGGAGGGGGACTCCCAAGCGCCTGCAGTATCCCAGTTGGAAACAGTGTTTTATAAACTATTATGTCCCTGACCCACACCATCCTTTTGACCCAGGACTCATGTCCACATCTTCACCTGAGATCTGTTTTAAAGAAACCATCCCTCTCCCATAGCACGTTGACAGTGCCCTTTGCTCTTTTCTAGCTCATCTTTTGCCATTTTGTATAATGCCAGCCCTGACCTTCATGGCCCAGTCAACTTCACAGCCCAGAAATGGACACATTTGCAACAGTTTGGAAAACAGTGCCCTTGACTGAGAGCCCTCTGAGGACGGGGCCCTCTGTGACTGGCGCCGGGTATGGCACACAGCAGCGTTCATTGAAGGTTTGCGGATGGTAGCAAACAAGGAGAGAGGTGGGGCAGGGCGTGGCGGTGGAGGTGTCTGAGAGTCTGTGAGGTGTTATCGTAATGAGAATTATAAAACTTGAATGTCCCTTGTTGCCCAAGCTGCCAGAAAGTTCAAGCAAAATCAAAAGCTTACCCCAGAGACTAACTTAACTCTCATAGTTTTTTGCTTTTTAATTTTATTTACCTATTTATCTATGTCAATTTTTTGAGTTGCTTCATGTTCTTTAAAAAAAAAAACAACCTTGGGTATTTATAAACAAATACACGTATAACAATAAACAAGTGGATATGTTGCCAGTTTGGAAGCACATCCCTGGATTTCTACTTGGACGTATTTCTCAGTCTGGCAAAGGTCAGGTTCGCAGTCCTCCCGTGAGGATGCCTGAGGCCTCTCTGTGTGTGTTAGTCCCTCAGTCATGTCCAGCTCTTTGGGATCCCATAGACTGTAACCCTCCAGGATCCTCTGTCCATGGAATTCTCCAGGCAAGACTACTGGAGTAGGTTGCCATTCCCTTACGCAGGAGATATTCCTGACCCAGGGATTGAATCCTGGTCTTCCGCATTGCAGGCAGATTCTTTACCATCTGAGCTACCAGAAAAGCCTGGTAAAGGTCAGGTTCCCATTACTTTTGTTAGAAAAGGCAGGGTTAATCTCTATTAAATTAGAGTCCAAAGGTTCAACCTTCCACCTGGGCTGCTGCCCTGACAATAAAAATGCGGAGAACTTCCTCCCAGCACTGAGGCAAGTAACTTCTGCTATTTGCAAACCCCTGAATTGCCCCAGGACCTTCTGGAGCTGATTCAGGAAGCTGTTCAATGAACCCCGAGGCTGGTCCTCACCCCTTGCTTGAATGTTCTCCACACCCACTTCCCCAGATTAGCTCAGCTGTGGTAAACCCTCAAGGTTCAGAGCAGGTCAGTGTCACTGGCACAAGATGCCTGTATTTTAATGGTAACTAGCTGTGGACAAGATCCAAAGGGTGAAATGTCAGCATCTAGGGATGAGCAGCACAGCTTTGTTGTTCAGCTGCTCAGTCATGTCTGACTCTTTGTGACCCCATGGACTGTAGTATGCCAGGGATCCCTGTCCTTCACCATCTTGCGGAGCTTGTTCAAACTCATGTCCATTGAGTCAGTGATGCCATCCAACCATCTCGTCTTCTGTCGTCCCCTTCTCCTCTTGCTTCCAATCTTTCCCAGCATCAGGGTCTTTCCATTGAGTTGGCTCTTTGCATCAGGTTGTCAAAGTATTGGAGTTTCAGCTTCAGCATCAGTCCTTCCAATGAATATTCAGGACTGATTTCTTTTGGGATTGACAGATTTGATCTTGCAGTTCAAGTGACTCTCAAGAGTTTTCTCCAACACCATAGTTCAAAAACATCAATTCTTCGGTTCTCAGCCTTCTTTATGGTCCAACTCTCACATCCATACATGACTACTGGAAAAACCATAGCTTTGACTAAACGGACTTTGTCGGCCAAGTAACGTCTCTGCTTTTTAATATGCTGTCTAGGTTGGTCATAACTTTTCTTCCAAGGATCAAGCATCTTTTAATTTCATGGCTTCAGTGAGCACCCTGCAAATTAATCTATGGAGGTGGCTACCTTCTCAAGTGTATTTGAAAACTCATTTCTAAGTAAATGGAAATAAGAGTTTAGCTGTGTTAACAGAAATGTATGCATCTTATTATACCAAATGAGCCTAATTAGATGATGATATCTAATATTACGGCAAACTTCCATTTCTTGAGAGTTGCACTTAGGGGGCAGACACAGATTTTACTGGCTAGCCAGTAAAATCTCACAGGCTAGCCCAGGCCCTGGGTGTCCCCCTGACCTCCTTGTCCCTTGGCCTCCCTCAGGTAGGGCACTGACCTCATCCGTCCTGCCTGTGAGTCCTCCTCTGCCAGGTTCTCATTCTTGTTCCAGCTGGATCTTCTCATGTCCTTTTATATCTCCCCTTGGTTCTACCTGGATCATCCTTTTCCTTTAGTCTGCTGGAGGAGTTCTGATTTCCTTCTCAAGACTCAACTATGATGTTCTCTGAAAAGATCCCTGAACTCTCTAGAAAGAGTTCACACCCCTGCTCTGGCTCACAGCGGGTGGGCCACAGGGAGGGGGCAGGAGGAGGCTGTGACATAAAAATGCCCATGGCTGCTGTCGCTGGGGGAGATTTTGGCTGTGTGGCCCCCAGGGATGATGACACAGCTCGGAGCAGTGGGCTGGACAGACCAGGACTCCAGGGGACACAGCTGCCGCATCTGCTGGCCCTGCATGACCCTGTGCAGACATGGAGAAGGAAACACAGCCCTTCACGGAGATGGCTGGACAGCCCAGGGCACTCAGACCATGCCCAGGGATGGTGGTCTCATAGTTGTGGGAGGAGGCCTGGCCTGGAAGAGCACGTCCTCACCTGTCCCTTCTTCATGATCGGAGCTGATATGGATGCAGGAACCCCACACCTACTTCCAGTCAGGAGGAGGCTGGCCCCATTTCAGAGTCGTTCTTGGAATTCTCAACACTCCTTTGGCATTCACACAAAGCCCAGGTTAAAGATACTAGATGTCATGACTGACGGCCCCTGGGCTAGGCTGCTAGCCCTTAGTTGGTGTTCCCATCCGGGAGTCTGTCCTGTGCCTCTGTGATGGCTACAGCTGTTGCGCAGAGCATCTATATTCACACAAAGCACAATCCACAGCTTTTCTTTCTACATTTCTAAGGCCCAGCCTGGTGCCTCGATGGCAAGCATAGCAAAGGTTTGTTGACTGAGTGAATGAAAAGTTTCAAAACTTCCTGTTGCCTCAGGAAATTTCCACCAGGAAAAGCAACTTTAACACAGAACTGTTGGAGGATGGCCTGCTCTGTCTCTCTGGCCTCTAAGCCATCCGTGGCTGAGGAAGTCTGTGTCTGCCTGGGATGTTGTAATGGACCGCCTGCTTGCAGCCGTGCCTCATTGTGAAATTATGGAGACATTTTTACTTCCTGTAGGTTGCCTCCTGTGGCTCTCACCAGGTTATGGACTTGGATGGGCATGAGAGGAGCTGCTTAACAGCCCCTTGGGGGCTGTTAAAAGGAGAGTCTGGCCCCAATAGCTCCTCAGCAGATATTACCCTGCTGTACATGGTTTTCCTGATGCAGGTCCTACTGCTGATGGGATAAGAGGCTTCCGTCCCTCCCAGGGTCACCTGTGATACCCAGTGGCATCTGTGACTCTGCTGGAATGGCATCTTCTTGCTGGGAGAAGAGCCTTTGTGGAGGGATTGGATGGCCTGCCCTTTGTAAGGGAGTCAGGAACAGATGCTAAGGTCTTCAGAGGCAGCAGGGCAGGAGGGGCAAGGGGGACTGTGGTGACTCGGGCCAGCGGAAGGGGTGGTACGTAAGGGAAGGAAGCAGGCTGAGGCGAGTGCAGCGCCTGGCCCTGTGGAGGAGGTCCCACGAAGGGAGTGCAGCGTGCGGAACATCCTCAGAACACCTGGCAGGGCAGCAGGGGGTAGGCACCACCCCCTTGACCAGGTCACTGAGCCCTTACCTGTGCCAGGGGGTAAGGGTCCACTACCTGAGTGCTTCACTCTGCAAGGGAGGCCAGCAGGATCCTCCCCAGTTTACAGATGAAGAAACTAAGGCTCGGAGGCTTGTTCCAGCTCAGTCCATCCATAAATGTGTCTCAGCCCTACAAGCTGAGGTCTCAGAGAAAGAAAGGGCAGTGTCTTCTGTGTCTTGTGGAAGACATGGAGACCGCCCCACAAAATGCTTTGTAAACATCCTAATGTTTTTCCTTGACTGGGGATTTCCCAGAAAAAGCCATTTGATATGGATCTCCAGGTTTTAACACTTTGTCTAACTCTTGCTTTGGTCAGTGGTTGTGGAAAAGTGGTTTTTATGTCAAAAAATGTATCAGTCTCAGATCCAGGTTCCCCTAGGGGAGGGGCTGTCCAGATCTTTCCTTCGCTGTAAGGGGTTGAACTGTGTCCCCTAAAAATGCATACGTTGAAATCCTAACTCCCCCCAACCCTCAGAACGTGTCTGTACCTGGAGAAAAGATCATTGCAGATGTAACCATTCAGGTCATACTAGAGTGGGGTGGCCCCGAATCCAAAATGACTGCCGTCCTGATGAAAAGGGGAAATCTGGTCACAGAGACAGACATGGGCAGAGAAGACCGTGTGAACGTGAAGGCAGAGGCTTCTTCACGAGGTGATGCTTGTGCAAGACATGGGCTGTGGAAGGCTGTCGGCAGGCGGGGGGGCCTGGAACAGTCTCCCTCACTGCCTCAGAAAGAGTCAACCTGCCAACACCTTGGTCTCAAACTTCCAGCTGCCAGCACCATGAGAGACTAGATCTTTCTTGTTGAAGCCACTCAGTCCGGGGTACCTGTTCCAGCAGCCCTAGGAAGTGAATAATGATCTTATCACACACTCCATGGGCCCAGCAGGCCCTCAGGCTCCCTGCACGGAGTTTCTCTGATGTGGACCCAGGAAACACCGTGTTGCTTCCTGGAGGTGCTGGCAAGGCCTTCTGGGCTGCCGTTGCCTCCTGTCTGCTACGGCTGACTTTCCCTCTTCGTCTTTTCCCAAAAAACAAACTTGGCCCTCTCCCAGGGCTCATTAATCTCTGTGTTTGGAGAAGCTCAGCATATTATATAAATGCTCTCCTTGCTGTTGAAAGTATGGCTTCTTGAACCTCAGGGTCCTTATGTCATGTTGATTATCCTGAGGAAGTTTCCAGGCCCTCCCTTTCCAAACAACTGTTCATCAGCTTGAGTGTGCAGCAAGGCCCCCTTGGCACCCCCCGCAGTGAGAGGGGCTGAGAGGTGCCCTCTTCCTTTCTAACAGAAGCACTTTCAGAGAATGTCATACATTTCAGTTAGATGCTTTAAAAAATGCCCCGACTGCTGAGAGTCCTTCTGAATTAGCAACATGGAAACCACAAGATTCCCCAGCTGTCAGATCTAGAGGATCCATCCCATAGGCATTTCAAGAAATGACATGCACAAGGAGCTACTGGTTAGTGTCCCTCACCAGGGCTTGGTTTCACAAACTGCACATCCATGCAAAGTAGCTTAAGAAGTGAAGAAGCGTTTTAGGAGCAGGAGAGCAAAGATCACCCAAGGTATTGTTAAGTGAAGAAACAGGGTGCAGAATAGTGCATAGAGTGTTACAACTTGTGTAAGGAAGACAGTGGGAGAGGTCAAGTATAAATTTGTATTTCCTTCTATTTGCATAAAGAAATTGTGAAAGGCCAAGTTGAAAATTAATGAAAGGCATTATGAAGATTAATTTTATGTGTCAATTTGGCTATGCGATGGTACCCATGTGTGGTCTATTCGCTCAGTCATGTCCAACTCTTTGCGACCCTTTGGACTGTGGCTGCCAGACTCTCTGTCCTTGGGATTTTTCAGGCAAGAGTACTGAAGTGGGTTGTCATTTCCTTCTCCAGGGGATCTTCTTCACCCAGGGATCGAATCTGCTTCTCCTGTGTCTCCTGCTCTGCAGGCAGATTCTTTACTTGCTGAACCATCAGGGAAGCCTACCCATGGTACCTAGTTATTTAGTCAAACATTAGTTTAGAAGCTGCTGTGAAGGCATTTTTTAGATGAGATTAACATTTAAACCCACAGACTTTGAACAAAGCAGATTATACTTCTTAATGTGGGTACAAAGACTGAGGTCCCCTATGGAAGAGAGAATTCTGCTTGCAGACTGACTTTGGATTCAAGCTGTAACATCAGCTCTTTCCTAGAGTTGGCCTCTAGCCTACTGGTCTATCTCACACAATTTGGGACTTGCCATTCCCTCATAATTGCATAAGTCAATTCCTAAAAATCTCTCTTCTCTCAACTCTTTCTCTCCCTCACTTTTTCGTGTTTTTCTGTAGAACCCTGACCAATACAGGCATTGGGCATGCATGCTCAGTCACGTCCAACTCTGTGACCCCATGGACTATGGCCTGCCAGTCTCCTCTGTCCATGGGATTTTCCAGGCAAGAATACTGGAGTGGGTTTCCATTTTCTACTCCAAATACAGGTGTTACCTATGTTAAACTACTGCGGTCAGGGTAGAAAGTAGGAGTAGGATCAAGAAGGCTAGGACTAGAGCAAGATTGCTCAATGTATTCTTTTTTATATCATTTTTGAAGCAATTTACCTATTAAAATTCTAATAATGAAAGAACTTACAGATGAATGCATAAAGCAGATATGGTATATATAAATATTGTTGTTGTTTAGCTGCTAAGTTGTATCCAACTCTTAGCAACCACATGGTCTGTAGCCGACAAGGCTCCTCTGTCCATGAGATTTCCCAGGCAAGAATACTGGAGTGGGTTGCGTTTCCTTCTCCAAGGGATCTTCTTGGCCCAGTCAATGAACCTTTGTCTCCTGCACTGAAAGCAGATTCTTTACTGCTAAGCCACCAGGGAAGCCTGTGGTGTATATATATATATATGGAATATTACTTGGCCATTAAAAAGGAGGAAATCTTGCTATTTGTGACAATATGGATGGACTTTGAAGGAATTATGTTAAATGAAATAAGTCAGACAAAGATAAATACTATATGATCTCACATATATGTGGAATCTAAAACAGCAAAGCTCATAGATAGAATAGATTGGTGGTTGCCAGAGGTGAGGGGTAAGTGGAATGAGTGAAGGTGGTCAAAAGATATCAACTTTCAGATATAGAAAAATAAGTCCTAGGTATGTAGTGTACAAGATGTAATGTACAGTATCTATAGTTAACAGTACGGTATTGTATATTTAAAAGTTGATAAGAGAGGAAATAAAAGCTTTCATCACAAGAAAATAATTTGTAGCTATGTGAGGTGATGGATGTTAGCTAGACTTATTGTGCGATCATGTGACAATGTGTGCGTATATCAATTGTTATGTTCTACACCTGAAACTAATACAATGTTAAATTCTAATTATATCTCAATTTTTTTTAAAAAGGGAAAAACACTTAAGAATGATGGGAACACAACTTGTTGAGACAAAGTTGTTCCTAGAGTAAGTTGGGAGGCAGAGCAACTTTCCTTGTTATATGGCAATCTGGGATTTTCTCTAGAGCACGTGGTGACAAGAGGTCCGGGGCTTCCCAAGTGGCACCAGTGGTAAAGGAACCCACCTGCTAATGCAGGAGACCCAAGAGACACAGGTTTGATCCCCGGGTCAGGAAGTTCCCCTGGAGGAGGGCGTGGCAACCCACTCCAGTGTTCTTGCCTGGAGAATCCCATGGACAGAGGAGCCTGGTGGGGTGCAGTCCATCCGGTGTCATAGAGTCAGACACGACTGAAGTAACTTAGCACATCAAAAGAGGCTCCAAGCAGGCTAGGCTCAGTGAAAGATAAAGAACTCCGGGTATGTGGAGCATCACATAGACCCTTTCAGCCTCCATTTGGAGAAGGTCAAACATATCACCAAACACGTACCTGTCTTGAGTGTCTGCAGAGGTGCCAGTCAGCGCCCTTCTATTTAAAAATGTCTAAGAACTGGCCATGATTTTGTCTGGTATCATCACAATGCATCCTACCCTCAGAACCACCAGCATCTCCTGAGAACCTGCCCCTTGCTGGACACCTCATTAAGCCCAGGGACTCAACAGCATGAGAGACACCACTTATCCTCCTGGGGCTCACGGACTAAAGGAGAGGACAAGAGATAAGGTAAACATGATGGATGGTGAGCTGCTCTGGGAAGATGGAATACAGGCTCCTAGGAATAAGCAGAGGTTTTTTTTTTATATGAGAGGAGAAGGATGACTTACATGGGCAGAAGGCATGAGAAGATGAGGAGGAACTAGGCTGGTGATGATTCCAAGGAGGAGGGACCCCCTTGCTATAGGCCGAGGGATGCAGAGGTGTGGACACCTGTCCCCTTTCTGCTCTCCAGGTGCCTGAGACATCAGGGTGATTGGGGACGGGGGAGAAACCAAGGCCTGGAGGAGACGTGAGCTGTCCAAGTTTCCTTGGCTCCCACCCCTGCTGGATGTGGGCACCCTGCTGGGCGTGTGTGCATGCTAAGTTGCTTCAGTCATGTCTGACTCTCTGCAACCCCATGGACTGTAGCCCTCCAGGCTCCTCTGTCCATGAGATTCTTTAGGCAAGAATACTGGAGGGGGTTGCCATGCCCTCCTCTAGGGAATCTTCCTGACCCTGGGATCACAGCCATCTCCTGCAGCTCCTGCACTGCAGGTGGATTCTTTACTGCTGAGCCAATGCAGAAACCCTGGGCATCCTGCTATGTTTACGACTAATTCAACAGAGGAGTGGTTCTCTGCCCATGTCCTTTCGCAGCTTCTGGAATTTTCCTGAAAGGCTTAAACTTGAGAGACTGAGTGCACACTTGGCTGCCTGTGGGTTCTGGAGCCAGAACTGCACCGGGTCAAACCCTGGCTCTGACACTTTTAGTTATATGCCGTTGAATTGGTCATGGAACTTCTCTGGGCCTCAGTTTCTCTACCTAAGTAATGGAGGATTGTTAAGAGGATTAAGTATGAAATTGCAGTGTGTGATATGTTGTGGGTCTTCTCTGTGTGAGAGCCACTGTATGCTCTCTGTTCATGACATTTTCATAGAAAATAAAAAGAAACAAGAGAGAGCATGTGTGAGGGGAGGGCACAGGAGGGGTTTTGTAGGTGAAATCTCGAGAGATTTCAACTGTTTCTTTGGAGCCTCTGAAACGGGAGATTCCCTCCAAGGACAGTCTGGAGCCAACATCTCTGGGATCCCCAGGGAGTTAGAAATGCAGACTCTCAAAGCCCCACCCTCAAGAACACTGACCTGGAATCTGCATCTTAATACCCAGGGTGGGTGTGCACCTTAACTCTAGCTGAGGAGCCCTGCTCTCCTACTGGAGCTGCTACCCAGGCACTTTGGCCTTGGTCAGACGGGCCCCTGTGCCGGCTCTGCACTGAGTCAGCACCCCCAGCACCTCTCTGGGTCACTCTCGGGAGTGCTTCGCTTGGTGTTGCCTCAGGCATGCCCTAATTCACTGCCCTTTGCAGACCCCTCCCTCCCCAAGCAATGACTTGGAGAGCAGGGAGAGAAGAAGGGGCCTTGGCGGTGGGGACCATGTGAGCTTGAGGAGAACCCATTTCCTGCTCCCCTGGGGACAAGGGATGGGCAGACATGTGTGCCCTGAATGGGTCCGGGGATAAGGAGCCTTGGGCCCTCTTTGGTCTCAAAGGTTTTGGAGGGAGGTTCCCTAGAAGTCAAGCCCTCAATGCTGAAAATGGGGGTGTGACATGTCTGGAAAGAAATAGGGACCTCACTCAGGCCAGGACTCTAAGCCCTCAGAGGGAGCAGAAGAGCTCCTCATGAAGGAACTTGGGCAGAGGAACAGAAGCCACGGGACCCCTGGAGTGGAGAGGAGTTTCAAATGGGAATTTGAGAGTAAAGACGTAACAAACCAACAGGACTGAGTTGTAATCCTTAAAATGAGTGACTAAAGGAGGCTGAACAGTTGTAGCTCCCCGACAACATCCTAAGGAACTGCTACCCAGTGGGGAAAAGGGGGCTGTGCAGCTGGTGGCTGATGCTGGAGGAAATAGACCGTTTCATGGATAAACTAAGCCTCAACGGCATGGTCTTGTTGACCTGTGTTGAGCATGAAATGGTGGATGAGCACTGAGGGTCCTGCAGCTGGATCAGTAAATAGCTCTGACCTTCAGAACAGTGTCCCCTCCTCTGGGCCCTTCCCACCCACTATTCCTCCTGCTCAACTCTTCACCTGTCCTCAGAGCCCTTTCTTTCAGCCTGAATAAAGGCTTTATCTTCCTGCCACTACCATTCCCTAGGACCACATGTATTCATCAGGAATTTTCAGAGAAACAGAACAGACACACACTCACACACACACACATACATACACACACACACACACACACACTCACACACACAGACATACACACACATAAGGAGTTGGCTTACACAGTTATAGAGGTTGACATCCCCAAATCAGGAGTTAGCAAAAGGAGACCCAGGAGAGTTGATGGTTTGGCTCCAGTTCTAAGGCCAGTAGGCCTGAGACCAGGAAGAGCCAATGTTTTAGATCAAAAGCTCCAATATCCCAGTTTGAAGGCAGTAGGTAGGCAAGAGGAATTCCCTCTTACTCAGGGGAATATCAGCTTTTTTGTTCTATTGATACCCTCAATAGTTAGATGAGGCCCACCTGCCTTGGGGAGGGCAATCTGCTTTACTCAGTCTATTGATTTAAAAGTTAATCTGATCCAAAAATCCTAAAGCATATATTTAGAAAAGTGTTGACCAAATGTTTGAGTACTCTGTGGCCCAGTCAAATTGACACAAAAAATTAACCATCACATCCTCCAAACAACTAAGCAAAAACTGAAACTTTTCCCTAATAATGGCTTCCTGCTGGCCATTTTACCTTTCTTCTCCTGGTTCTCATCAAACTTCTAGAAAGGTTGTTTTCCCTTGCTCATCCATTTCCTCAATACCCCCCATCTCCCACCCTGGGCTCCTCAGTCTTCTGCCTCTGGCCTTGTCCTTGAGAGAGTGACTCATGGTTCATTGCCAAATGCAGTGGGTATTGGCAATCTCATCTTATTTGACAGCATAACTTGTCCCAAATCAAACCCCTCTTCTTCCTTTCCCTTCACAAGACTAATGGCACCACCACAAGCCCCATTACTCAGAAAATCCAGTCATTACCACCCTGTCCAACTTCCCCTCACCAGGGTCAGTGGTGTATCAATTCTGCCAACTGGGCCTCTAAATCCCCATCATACCCATTGCTTCTCACCAACACTGCAAGATGTCCTATACGACTTCTTATTTTCTTTCTCACCTGCCTCCCATACCTTTCTACACATCCAACGAAATGGTCTTCCTAAATATAATTC
>NW_011494796.1:4792538-4801495 GCF_000754665.1 Bison bison bison | reverse complement strand
ACTCCCAGTACCCCACCATTGGTTCTGCACTGTCTACTGGACAAAATCCAGATTTTTCCTTGGCGCAGACTACAAAGCTCTTACAGATCCACTTTTCCATCTCCATTTTCCCACTTTCTTTCTACTAAACTCTGGAAACTATCACACAGAATTTCCCACCATTCTATGAAAGTGTCATGCCCTTCCGCATATCTACATACCCTCTTAGCTCATGCCATTCCCTCATCCTGGATTGCCCTTTTAACTTTTGTCTGCCTCAATGTAAATGCCTATAAACAATAAATATTGGAGCAGAAAAAAAGAGAGAAAATAGAAGAATGATAGAGAAAATTGATGAAATAAAAAGTTGGTTCTTTGAAATGATTAAAAAATGACCAAACAGCTAGGCTGACCAAGAGAGAAAAAGAGACGATTCGAATGACTAAAATTAGGACTTACATAGGAGATTTGACTACCAACCTTCAAAAATAAAAGGATTAGAAGGGAATAA
Source organism: Bison bison bison (assembly GCF_000754665.1). Lineage (NCBI taxonomy): Eukaryota > Metazoa > Chordata > Mammalia > Artiodactyla > Bovidae > Bison > Bison bison. The sequence goes on along the minus strand of NW_011494796.1, from coordinate 4,801,005 downwards.
CACAAACAATTGTATGTTAACAAATTACATTAGCTAGACAAAATGAACAAATTTCTAAAAAGACATGAACTTCTGAGAAGAAGAAATAGAAAACTGAAAGGACCTGTAACAAGTGGAGCTTCCAAAATAACAACAAAAATCCAAGGCCAGGTGGCTTCACTGGTGAGTGAGTTCTATCATATGTTTAAAGAATATATAATGCAAATCTTTTATAGACTCTACCAGAAAATAGAGAAGGGAGCCCTTCTCAAGTCATTCTATGAGGTCAATTCAGTCCAGTCACTCAGTTGTGTCTGACTCTTTTTGACCCCATGGACTGGCAGCACGCCAGGCCTCCCTGTCCATCACCAGCTCTGAGTTTACTCAAACTCATGTCCATTGAACCAGTGATGCCGTCCAACCATCTCATCCTCTGTCATACCCTTCTCCTCCTGCCTTCAATCTTTCCCAGCATCAGGGTCTTTTCAAATGAGTCAGTTCTTCGCATCAGGTGGCCAAAGTATTGAAGCTTCAGCATCAGTTCTTTCAATGAATATTCAGGATTGATTTCCTTTAGGATGGACTGGTTGGATCTCCTTGCAGTCCAAGGGACTCTCAAGAGACTTCTCCAAAACCACAGTTCAAAAGCATCAATTCTTCAGTGCTCAGCTTTCTTTATAGTCCAATTCTCACATCCATACATGACTACTGGAAAAACCATAGTCTTGACTAGACGGACCTTTGTTGGCAAAGTAATGTCTCTGCTTTTTAATATGCTGTCTAGGTTGGTCATAACTTTACTTCCAAGGAGCAAGTGTCTTTTAATTTCTGGCTGCAGTCACCATGTGCAGTGATTTTGGACCCGCAAAAAGTAAAGTCTGTCACTGTTTCCCCATCTATTTGCCATGAAGTGATGGGACCAGATGCCATGATCTTCGTTTTCTGACTGTTGAGTTTTAAGCCAAGTTTTTCACTCTCCTCTTTCACTTTCATCAAGAGGCTCTTTAGTTCTTCTTCACTTTCTGCCATAAAGGTGGTGTCATCTGCATATCTGAGGTTATTGATATTTCTCCCGGCAATCTTGATTCCAGCTTGTGCTTCATCCCAGTTCTGCATTTCTTATGATGTACTCTTCATATAAGTTAAATAAGCAGAGTGACAATATACAGCCTTGATGTACTCCTTTTCCTGTTTGGAACCAGTCTGCTGTTGCATGTCCAGTTCTAACTGTTGTTTCCTGACATGCATACAGATTTCTCAAGGGGCAGCTCAGGTGGTCAGGTATTCCCATCTCTAAGAATTTTCCAGAGTTTGTTGTGGTCCACACAGTCAGAGGCTTTGGCATAGTCAATAAAGCAGAAGTAGATGTTTTTCTGAAACTCTCTTGCTTTTTTGATGATCCAATGGATTTTGGCAATTTGATCTCTGGTTCCTCTTGAACATCCTCTTGAAGATCTGGAAGTTTATAGTTCACGGTTCACGTACTGTTGAAACCTGGCTTGGAGAATTTTGCTAGTGTGTGAGATGAGTGCAATTGTGCAGTACTTTGAGCATTCTTTGGCACTGCCTTTCTTTGGGGATTGGAATGAGATTAGTATTACTCTGATACCAAAACCAGATAAAGACTTCACAAGAAAATTACAAACCAGTGACACTTGTGATTGATGTAAAATTCCTCAACAAAATATCAGGAAACTGAATCTAAAAGTTTATGAAAAGGATTATATACCATAATACAGTTGGATTTGTCCCAAGAATCAATATATAAAAGGTTGATTCAACATATGAAAATCAATCAATATAATACACAATATTAAGAAAGGAGAAAACTCACATGACTATTTCAATAGACACAGAAAAAACATTTGATAAAATTCAATACTTTTTAATGAGAAACACTTTCAACAAGCAATGAATAGATGGGAACTTCCTCAGCATGATAAAATGGCATCTGTGGGAACCCTATATCTAACACCATGTTTATTAATGAAAGACTGAAAGCTTACCATTTAAAATCAGGGACCGGACAAGAATATCTGCTCCTGCCACTTCTATTCAACATTGCTGTGGAGGTTCCATCTAGGACAACTAGGCAGGAAAGTGAAATAAAATGCATTTAGATTAGAATTAAAGAAATAAAACAATCTCTATTTGCAGATGACATGGTTTTGTGTATAGGACCCACCCCCTTCAATCCATGAATAAACTAAGGAGTGAATTAAGAACTAAGGAGTGAATTAAGCAAGGTTACACAATACAAGGCCAATATATAAAACTCAGTTGTATTTCTATGTGGTTGCAATGAGCATTCGAAAAGTAATATTAAAAAACAATTACATTTATAATATATTTGAAAGAATAAAATACTTAGGAAGAAATTTAACAAAAGAAGTGCAAGACTTGTACACAAAAAACACAGAACCCTAGATAGATGGAAAGTATCTCATGTTCATACATTTAACAACATAATACTTTTAAGGTGGCAATTCTCTCCAAATTGATTTATGGATTTAATGCAATCTCTCTCAAAATTTCAATTGTCTTTTTCATTATAAGTATAGACAAGCTGATTTTATAATTCATACAGAAATTCATGAGACCATAATAGCCAAAATAATGTTGAAAACCAAGGAAGAGATCGGTAGACTTAAATTTCATTTTCCAAACTTACTACAAACTTACTGTACAAATCAAAATTGGCCTAAGAATAAACATATCGATCAATGGAATAAAACTGATAGTCTAGGAAAATCTTCACATGACAGGTCAATTGGTTTTTAATAAGGGTGTCAAGGCTATTCAATAGACAAAATAATAGCCTTTACCACAAATGGGACAGGGGATATCCACATTAAAAAAAAAATCATTTGCATCTCTACTGCACATCATACACAAAAATTAGCTAACAATGAACCAAAAATTTAATTTAAGAGCTAAAACTATAAAATTATTAGAATACAACATAGGTAGAAGATTTGTGACTTTGGATTAGGCAAAGTTTTCTTAGATATAATACTAAAAGCACAAGCAATCAAAGTAAAAATAAATTGGATTTCATAAAAACTAAAAACACTGTACAACTAACTTAAAAATGGACAAAGGGTTTGAATAGACATTCCTCCAAAGACAACATGGAAATTACCAATAAGCACATAAAAAGAGGCGCAACATCATTAATCACTAGGAAATGTAAGTCAAAACCACAATAACATCACTTCACACTCATTGGGATAGCTATAAAAAAAGTGTCGACAAGTATGTGGAGAAACTGGAATTTTCATACATTGCTGCTGGAAAAGTAAAATGGTGTGGCAGTTGCATGAGAGTTTGGCAATTCCTACACACAGATGTCCTTTATCAGGCTGAGAGAGTTCCTTTGTCTCCCTATATTATTAAGTGTTTTCATCATGAAAGGGCATTGTAAAGTGTTTATTTTAAATTTATTGAGATGATCATATGTTTTTCCTTTTATTCTATTAATATTTAATTCCATGAATTCTATCAATATCTAATAACATTCTATTGGTATATGGTATGCTAAAAAATGACACCTCAAAGATGTCCAAGTCCTAGTTTCTAGGCCTGTGAATATGTTATTTTATGTGATAAAGGGGAATTTGAAAATGTGATTCAGTTAAGGATTTTGCAATGGGGTATTTTCCTAGATTATCTGGGTGAAATTAATGTAATCTCAGAGGTCCTTATGAAAGCAGGGTAGGAGGATCAGGGACTTCCCTGGTAGTTCAGCTGGTAAAGAATCCACTTGCAATGCAGGAGACACTGGTTTGACTCCTGGATTGGAAACATCCCCTGGAGGAGGGCATGGCAACCCACTCCAGTATTCTCCAGTATATCTCCAACCCACTCCAGTATTCTTGCCTGGAGAATCCCCATGAACAGAGGAGCCGGGCAGGCCACAGTCCATAGGATTGCAAAGAGTCAGTCACGACTGAGCAACTAAGCACAGCACAGCACAGGAGGATCAGAGTCAGAGAAGGTGTTGTGATGATGAACAGAGGGCGGGAGAGAGATTTGAAGATCCTTATCAATTTGTGTTGTTTTTAAGCTAGTAAGTTTGTGGTAATTTGTTATAGCAGCAATAGGAACTGATACAGTTAACACTAATTGTTGTTTGTTGAACCAAGCTTGCTTTCCTGGGATAAATCTCACTTGCTCATGGTGTGCCATCTTTTAATATACTGCTGGAATCTGCTAGTATTTTGCTGAGGACTTTTGTGTATATATTCACAGGGAATATTGATCTATAGTTTTTCTTTACTTGTCTTCATATGCTTTAAGGTCAAGGTAATATGTCTGGCTTCACAGAATGAATTAAGAAAATTTTCCTTTTCTATTATTTTGGAAAAGTGTGTGAAAGATAGGTATTAATTTTTCTTAAACATCTAGTAGAAGTCATCAGTGAAGGTCCTGGACTTTTCTTTGTTGAAAGTTTTTTGATTATTGGCTCAATCCCTTGTGGATCTATTTAGATTGTCTACTTTGTCTTGAATTAGTGTTTGTAGTTTGTGTCTTTCGAAAATTTTGTCCATTTCACCTATATTATCTAATTTTTGGTATTCAGTTATTCATAATATTCACTTCTAATCCTTTATATTTCTATAAGGTAGGTAATAAAGCCACTTCTTTTCTTGTTTTAGTTATTTGAGTCTACTATTTGTCTGTTTTCTGGTCATTCTAGCTAAAAATTGTTAATTTTTTAAATCTTTTTAAAGAATACTGTTCATGGTGTTCTCAAGGCAAGAATACTGAAGTGGTTTGCCATTCCCTTCTCCAGTGGACCACATTCTGTCAGACCTCTCCACCATGACCCGTCCGTCTTGGATGACCCACAGGGCATGGCTTAGTTTCATTGAGTTAGACAAGGCTGTGGTTCGTGTGGTCAGATTGGCTAGTTTTCTGTGATTATGGTTTCAGTGTGTCTGCCCTCTGATGCATTCTCGCAACACCTACCGTCTTACATGGGTTTCTCTTACCTTGGACATAGGGTATCTCTTCACAGATGCTCCAGCAGAGCGCAGCCGCTGCTCCTTACCTTGGACAAGGGGTATCTCCTCACGGCCACCCCTCCTGACCTTGAACGTGGAGTAGCTCCTTTCAGCGCTCCTGCCCCCGTGCAATGCTGCTCCTTGTTCATGGGGTTGCTCCTCTCGGCCGCTGCCCCTGACCTCAGGAGTGGGGTAGCTCCTCTGGGCCACTGCCCGAGCTCAGAGGTGGGGTTGCTCCTAACAGCCGCTGCCCCTGACCTCGGGCATAGAGTAGCTGCTCTCAGCTGCGTTTCTGCCAGGTCCGTCGCAGCTGCCGCGTTTTTGCGGAGTCCGTTGCACTGACAGATGAACGCCCCAGGTCGGTAGGTGCCCAAAATGCTACTGGAGATCAGTTCAGTTCAGTTCAGTGGCTCAGTCGTGTCCGACTCTTTGCGACCCCATGAATCACAGTACGCCAGGCCTCCCTGTCCACCACCAACTCCCGGAAACTATCCAAACATGTCCATCGAGTCAGTGATGCCATCCAGCCATCTCATCCTCTGTTGTCCCCTTCTCCTCCTGGCCCCAATCCCTCCCAGCAACAGAGTCTTTTTCAATGAGTCAACTCTTCACATGAGGTGGCCAAAGTACTGGAGTTTCAGCTTCATTATCAGTCCTTCCAATGAACTCCCAGGACTGATCTCCTTTAGGATGGACTGTTTGGATCGCCTTGCAGTCCAAGGGACTCTCAAGAATCTTCTCCAACACCACAGTTCAAAAGCATCAATTCTTTGGTGCTCAGCTTTCTTCACAGTCCAACTCTCACATCCATACATGACCACTGGAAAAACCATAGCCTTGACTAGACGGACCTTTGTTGGCAAAGTAATGTCTCTGCTTCTAAGTATGCTATCTAGGTTGATCATAACTTTCCTTCCAAGGAGTAAGCATCTTTTAATCTCATGGCTGAAATCACCATCTCTAGTGATTTTGGAGTCCCCAAAATAAAGTCTGACACTGTTTCCACTGTTTCCCCATCTATTTCCCATGAAGTGATGGGACCAGATGCCATGATCTTAGTTTTCTGAATGTTGAGCTTTAAGCCAACTAAGGATCAGTGGAGAAATAACTCCAGAAAGAATGAAGGGATGGAACCAAGCAAAATAACACCCAGTTGTGGATGCGACTGCTGATAGAAGCAAGGTCCTATGCTGTAAAGAGCAATATTGCATAGGAACCTTGAATGTTAGGTCCATGAATCAAGGTAAATTGGAAGTGGTCAAACAGGAGATGGCAAGAGTGAATGTCGACATTCTAGGAATCAGTGAACTAAAATGGACTGGAATGGGTGAATTGAACTCAGATGACCATTATATCTGCTACTGTGGGCAGGAATCCCTTAGAAGAAATGGAGTAGCCATCATGGTCAACAAAAGAGTCCGAAATGCAGTACTTGGATGCAATCTCAAAAATGACAGAATGATCTCTGTTCGTTTCCAAGGCAAACCATTCAATATCATGGTAATCCAATTACTTGGATTACATGCCCCAACCAGTAATGCTGAAGAAGCTGAAGTTGAATGGTTCTATGAAGACCTAGAAGACCTTTTAGAACTAATGCCCAAACAAGATGTCCTTTTCATTATAGGGGACTGGAATGCAAAAGTAGGTAGTCAGGAAACACCTGGAATAACAGGCAAATTTGGCCTTGGAGTACAGAATGAAGCAGGGCAAAGACTAATAGAATTTTGCCAAGAGAATGCACTGGTCATAGCAAACGCCCTCTTCCAACAACACAAGAGAAGACTCTACACATGGACATCACCAGATGGTCAACACCGAAATCAGATTGATTATATTCTTTGCAGCCAAAGATGGAGAAGCTCTATACAGTCACCAAAACAAGACTGGGAGCTGACTGTGGCTCAGATCATGAACTCCTTATTGCCAAATTTAGACTTAAATTGAAGCAAGTAGGGAAAACCACTAGAGCATTCAGGTATGACCTAAATCAAATCCCTTATGATTATACAGTGGAAGTGAGAAATAGATTTAAGGGACTAGATCTGATAGATAGGGTGCCTGATGAACTATGAACGGAGGTTTGTGACCTTGTACAGAAGACAGGGATTAAGATCATCCCCATGGAAAAGAAATGCAAAAAAAGTTAAATGGCTGTCTGAGGAGGCTTTACAAATAGCTGTGAAAAGAGAAGCGAAAAGCAAAGGAGAAAAGGAAAGATATTCCCATCTGAATGCAGAGTTCCAAAGAATAACAAGGAGAGATAAAAAAAAAGAAAAAAAAAAGCCTTCCTCAGCAATCAATGCAAAGAAATAGAGGAAAACAACAGATGGGAAAGACTAGAGATCTCTTCAAGAAAATCAGAGATACCAAGGGAACTTTTCATGCAAGGATGGGCTAGATAAAGGACAAAAATGGTATGGATGTAACAGAAGCAGAAGATATTAAGAAGAGGTGGCAAGAATACACAGAAGAACTGTACAAAAAAGATCTTCATGACCCAGACAATCACGATGGTACGATCACTCACCTAGAGCCGGACATCCTGGAATGTGAAATCAAGTGGGACTTAGAAAGCATCACTACGAACAATGCTAGAGGAGGTGATGGAATTCCAATTGAGCTATTTCAAATCCTGAAAGATGATGCTGTGAAAGTGCTGCACTCAATATGCCAGCAAATTTGGAAAACTCAGCAGTGGCCACAGAACTGGAAGAAGTCAGTTTTCATTCTGATCCCACAGAATGGCAATGCCAAAAATTGCTCGAGCTACCACACAATTTCACTCATCTCACACGCTAGTAAAGTAATGCTCAAAATTCTCCAAGCCAGACTTTAGCAATACGTGAACCGTGAACTTCCTGATGTTCAAGCTGGTTTTAGAAAAGGCAGAGGAACCAGAGATCAAATTGCCAACATCCGCTGGATCATGGAAAAAGCAAGAGAGTTCCAGAAAAACATCTATTTCTGCTTTATTGAACATGCCAAAGCCTTTGACTGTGTGGATTACAACAAACTGTGGATAATTCTTGGAGAGATTTGAATACCAGACCATCTGACCTGTCTCTTGAGAAACCTGTATGCAGGTCAGGAAGCAACAGTTAGAACTGGCCATGGAACAACAGACTGGTTCCAAATAGGAAAAGGAGTACGTCAAAGCTGTATATTGTCACTCTGCTTATTTAATTTCTATGCAGAGTACATCATGAGAAACGCTGGGCTGGAAGAAGCACAAGCTGGAATCAAGATTGCTGGGAGAAATATCAATAACCTCAGATATGCATATGACACCACCCTTATGGCTGAAAGTGAAGAGGAACTAAAAATCCTCTTGATGAAAGTGAAGGAGGAGAGTGAAAAAGTTGGCTTAATGATCAACATTCAGAAAACAAAGATCATGGCATCTGGTCCCATCACTTCATGGGAAATAGATGGGGAAACAGGGGAAACAGTGTCAGACTTTATTTTTTTGGGCTCCAAAA
>NW_011494796.1:4782981-4792438 GCF_000754665.1 Bison bison bison | reverse complement strand
GGTGATTGCAGCCATGACATTAAAATACACTTACTCCTTGGAAGGAAATTTATGACCAACCTAGATAGCATATTCAAAAGCAGAGACATTACTTTGCCAACAAAGGTCTGTCTAGTCAAGGCTATGGTTTTTCCAGTGGTCATGTATGGATGTGAGAGTTGGACTATGAAGAAAGCTGAGCGCTGAAGAATTGATGCTTTTGAACTGTGGTGTTGGAGAAGACTCTTGAGAGTCCCTTGGACTGCAAGAAGATCCAACCCATCCATTCTGAAGCAGATCAGTCCTGGTGTTTTTTGGAAGGATTGATGTTGAAGCTGAAACTCCAATACTTTGGCCACCTCATGCAAAGAGTTGACTCATTGGAAAAGACCCTAATGCTAGGAAGGATTGGGGGCAGGGGGAGAAAGGGACGACAGAGGATGAGATGGCTGGATGGCATCACTGACTCGATGGACATGTGTTTGGGTAGATTCTGGGAGTTGGTGATGGACAGGGAGGCCTGGTGTGCTGCGATTCATGGGTCGCAAAGAGGCAGACACAACTGAGCAACTGATCTGAACTTAAACTTCTAAAGAATTTTTAAATACATTTGTTTGTTCTTCCTTTTCTGTTTTTTGCTTTGTTTATTTTCACTTTCATTTTATATTACCTTACATATGATTGCTTTCAGTTCAGTTTGGTCTTCCTTTCTAGTTTTGTTTGTTTTTTGGCCATATTGCATGACTTGTGAGATGTGGGATCTTAATTCCCTGATTAGCAATTGAATCCTTGGCAATTAGAGCTTGGAGTTCTAACAACTGGTCTAACAGGGAATTCCCTCCTTTCTAGTTTCTTAATGTTGGAGAATATGGTATTGATTTGAGATCTTTCTTCTTTTTTGACATAGACATTTGTAGCTATGAATTTCTCTCTGGGCACTACTTTAACTGCATCTCATAAGTTTTGGAATGTTGAGTTTTCATTTTCATTCATTTCAAAGTATGCTCCAATTTCCATTGTGATTTCTTCTTAACTCATTGGTTATATAGGAGTGTATTTAATTTTTACATATTTGTTGATTCTCTAAATTTCTGTTATTGATCTTTAATTTCATTTCACTATGGTAGAAAAAGATGCTTATTATGATTTGAATCTTTATAAAATTTAGTTAGACTTTTTTATTGGCCTATATATGGTCTTTCCAATGTATACAAGTGTTCCATACATTGTTGTTCAGTCAGTCCTGTCTGAATTTTTGTGACCCCATGGATTGCAGCTTGCCAGGCTTCCCTGTCCCTCACCATCTCCTGGAGTTTGCTCAAACTCATGTCCATTGAATTGATGATACCATCCAACCATCTTATCCTCTGTCATCCCCTTCTCCTCTTGCCTTCAATCTTTCCCAGCATCAGAGTCTTTTCAAATGAGTCAGCTCTTTGCATCAGGTGCCCAAAGTAGTGGAGCTTCAGCCTTAGCATCAATCCTTCCAATGAATATTCAGGGTTGATTTCCTTTAGGATTTATTGATTTGATCTCCTTGCTGTCCAAAGGACTCTTAAGGGTCTTCTCCAGAACCACAGTTCAAAAGCATCAGTTCTTCCGTATGTACTTGAGGACAATGTGTAACTGAATTGGATGGAATATTCTATAGAATTTGTTATATATAGTTTGTTTATAGTGTTGTTCAACTCTTCTATTTCCTTATTGGTTTTATATCTAGTTGGTCTATCCATTATTGGAAATGGAGCATTTAAATTTCCAATTAATATTCTTGAATTTTCTAGTTTTACCTTATATTCTGCCAGTTCTGCTTCATGTATGTTGGGACTCTTGTTAGGTATGGATATAATTGTTAAATATTGAACTGCCCCTTTTATTATTATAAAATTTATTCTCTGAGTCTAATAACAATTTTTCTTTTAAAATCAATTTTCTCTGATATTAGTATAGCCACTCCAGCTTTCTTATGGTTAATTTTTCATGGTATATCTTTTACTACTCTTTTGCTTTCAACCTATTTGTGTCTTTGACTCTAAATTTCTTGCAAGACTGATATCTGAGGTTATTGATATCTGAGCCTCAGATATGCAGATGACACCACCCTTATGGCAGAAAGTGAAGAACTAAAGAGCCTTGATAAAAGTGAAAGAGGAGAGTGAAAAAGTTGGCTTAAAACTCAACATTCAGAAAACCAAGATCATGGCATATGGTCCCATTACTTCCTGGCAAATAAATGGGGAAACCGTGACAGACTTTATTTTTTTGGGCTCCAAAATCACTGCAGATGGTGACTGCAGCCATGACATTAAAAGACACTTGCTCCTTGGAAGTAAAGTTATGACCAAACTAGACAGCATGTTAAAAAGCAGAGACATTACTTTGCAAATAAAGGTCCGTCTGGTCAAGGCTATGGTTTTTCCAGTGGTCATGTATGGATGTGAGAGTTGGACTATAAAGAAAGCTGAGTGCCAAAGAATTGATGCTTTTGAACTGTGGTGTTGGAGAAGACTCTTGAGAGTCCCTTGGACTGCAAGGAGATCCAACTAGTCCATCCTAAAGGAAATCAGTCCTGAATATTCATTGGAAGGACTGATGTTGCAGCTGAAGCTCCAATACTTTGGCCACCAGATGCGAAGAGCTGACTCATTTGAAAAGACCCTGATGCTGGGAAAGATTGTAGGTGGGAGAAGGGGACGACAGAGGATGAGCTGGTTGGATGGCATCACCAACTCAATGGACATGAGTTTGAGTAAACTCCGGGAGTTGGTGATGGACAGGGAGGCCTGGCATGCTGCAGTCCATGGGGTCACAAAGAGTCGGACACGACTGAATGACTGAACTGAAGACTGACATCCTATAAATTCAGGATGTAGTTGGGTCATCTTTTTTCTTTTAATTCATTCTGACAATCTTTGCCTTTTAATCGAAGAGTTTAATCCATTTATATTTGATGTAATTACTGATAGGGTAGGATTTATATCTTCTGTTTTGCTATTTGTTTCCTATATGTTTTATGTCTTATTATTCTTTTATTCCTCCATCACTGCCTTTTGTGTTAAAAAGATATTATCTTCTAGGAGTTTTATGGTGTCATGTCTCATGTTTAAGTCCTTAATTCATTTTAAGTTTATTTTTATGTTTGGTGAGATCATATGCAAAACATTCTCTGACACAATTCAATACCAGTGTTAACTTAGGTCAATCCCCCAAGGCAATAGAAATAAAACCAAAAGCAAACAAATGGGACCTAATCAAACTTACAAGCTTTGGCACAGCAAAAGAAACCATAAACAAAATAAAAGATAACTTACAGAATGGGAGCAAATATTTGCAGTGTGACTGAAAGGGATTAATTTCCAAAATACACAGATACCTCATACAGCTCAAGAACAGTAAAAAAAACAAACAACTCAATTGAAAAGTGAGCAGATGCCCTAAATAGACATGTCTTCAAAGAAGAAATACAAAAGGCTAATAAACACATGAAAAGATACTCAACATCCCTAATTATTTCTTGTTCAGTCACTCAGTCATGTCTAACTCTTTGTGACCCCATGGACTGCAGCACGCCAGGCTTCCCTGTCCTTCACCAACTCCTGGAGCTTGCTCAAACTCATGTCCATTGTGTCGGTGATGCCATCCAACCGTCTCATCCACTGTTGCCCTCTTCTCCTTCTGCCTTCAATCTTTCCCAGCATCAGGGTGTTTTCGAATGAGTTGGCTCTTTCCATCAGGTCACCAAAGTATTGGAGCTTCAGCTTCAGCATCAGTCCTTCCAATGAATATTCAGGGTTGATTTCCTTTAAAATTGACTGGTTTGATCTCCTTGCAGTCCAAGGGACTCTCAAGAGTCTTCTCCAGCACCACATCAAATCTTTGGCACTCTGCCTTCTTTATGGTCCAGCTCTCACAACCAAATGTGACTACTGGAAAGACCACAGCCTTGACTATACAGACCTTTGTCCGCAAAAGAATGTCTCTGCTTTTTAATACACTGTCTAGATTTGTCATAGTTTTCCTGCCAAGAAGCAATCGTCTTCTAATTTCATGGCTGCAGTCACCATCCACAGTGATATTAGAGACCAAGAGGATATCTGTCACTGCTTCCACCTTTTCCCCTTCTATTTGGCATGAAGTGATGGGAGCAGATGCCATGATTTTAGTTTTTTTAATATTTAGTTTTAAGCCAGCTCTTTCAGTCTCCTCTTTTACCCTCAAGAGAGTCTTTAGTTCCTCTTCCCTTTCTGCCATTAGAGTGATATCATTCGCATATCTGAGGTTGCTAGTATTTTTCCCAGCAATCTTGATGAGAGCTTGTAACACAGCCAGCCCAGTATTTCACATGACATGCTTTGCATATAAGTTAAATAAACAGAATAACAATAAACAGCCTTGTCAAACTCCTTTCTCAATCCTTGACCAATCAGTTGTTCCATACAGGGTTCCAACTGTTGCTTCTTGATCAGCATACAGGTTTCTCAGGAGACAGGTAAGATGGTCTACTATTCTCATCTCTTTAAGAGTTTTCCACAGCGTAGTCAATGAAACACAGGTAGATGTTTTTCTGGAATTCCCTTGCTTTCTGTATGGTCCATCGAATGTTGGCAATTTGATCTCTGGTTCCTCTGCCTTTTTTAAACTTAGCTTGGACAGCTGGAAGTTCTCAATTCATGTAATAATGAAGCCTAGCATGTAGGATTTTGAGCATAACCTTACTAGCATGGGAGATGACTGCAATTGTCCCGTGGCTTGAACATTCTTTAGTACTGCCCTTCCTGGAAATTGGGAAGCGTATTGACATTTTCTAGTCCTGGGGCTACTGCTGGGTTTTCCAAATTTGCTGACATATTGAGTGTAGCACTTTGATAACATAATCTTTTAAGATTTTAAATAGTTCTTCTGGAATTCCATTGCATTCACTAGCTTTATTGACAGCAGTGCTTCCTAAGGACCACTTGACTTTACATTCCAGAATGTCTGGATCTGGGTGAGTGACCCTGACCACACCATCGAGGTTATCTGGGTCATTAAGATCTTTTTTGTATAGTTCTTCTGTGTATTCTTATTCTTTTCATCTCTTCTTGGTCTCTTCTGCTTCTATTAAATCTTTATCATTTCTGTCCTTTATTATGTCTATCTTTGGATGAAATGTTCCTTTACTATTTCCAACTTTGTTAGAGATCTCTAGTCTTTCCCCTTCTTTTGTTTTCCTCTATTTGTTTGCATTGTTCATTGAAGAAGGCCTTCTTCTCTCTCCCTGCTAGTCTCTGGAACTCTGTGTTTAGTTGGGTGTACGTTTCCCTTTCTCCCTTGCTTTTCACTTCTCTTCTTTCTTTGGCTATTTGTAAAGCCTCCTCAACCATTTTGCCTTCTTGATTTTTGCTTTGGAATGGTTTTGTTCACTGTCTCCTGTACAGTATTACAGACCTCTGTCCATAGTTCTTCAAGCATTCTGTTTACTAGATCTAATCCACTGAGTCTATTCATCACCTCCACTGTATATTCACAGGAGATTTGATTAAGTCATACCTGGCTGGCCTAGTGGGTTTTCCATGCTTTCTTTAGTTTAAGCCTGAATTTTGCTATGAGAAGCTGATGATCTGAGCCCCAGTCACCTCCAGGTCTTGTTTTTGCAGACTGTATACAGCTTCTTCATCTTCAGCTACAAATAATGTAATAAATCTGATTTCAGTATTGACCACCTGGTGATGTCTATGTGTAAAGTCGTCTTTTGTGTTGTTAAAAAAGGGTGTTTGCTATGACCAGTGCATTCTCTTGGCAGAATTCTGTTAGCTATCACCCTGCTTCATTTTGTACTCGAAGGCCAAACTTGCCAGTTATTCCAGGTATCTCTTGACTTCCTACTTTTACATTCCAATCCCCTATCATGAATAGGACATCTGTTGTTGGTGTTAGTTCTAGGAAGTCTTCTAGGTCTTCACAGAACTGATCAACTTCAGCTTCATTGGCATTTGTGGTTGGGGCATAGGCTTGAATTTCTGTGATGTTGAATGATTTGCCTTGAAAATGAGCTGAGATTATTCTATTGCTTTTGAGTTTATACCCAACTACTGTATTTCAGACTCTTTTGTTGATTATGAGGGCTACTCCATTTCTTCTACGGGATTCTTGCCCATTATATAAAAAGGCAAATATATATGACACTGAAAGATGAGTCCCCAGGTTGGAGGGTGTCCAATATGCTACTGGGGAAGAGTGGAGGAGATAACTACTAATAACTCCAGAAAGAATGAAGTGGCTGGGCCAAAGTGGAAATGGTGCTCAGTTGTGGATGTGTCTGATGATGAAAGTAAAATCCTATGCTGTAAAGAACAGTATTCTTTACAGTCCCAGTATAGGAACCTGGAATGTTAGGTCCATGAATCAAGGTAAATTGGACGTGGTCAAACAGGATAGCAAGAGTAAACTTTGACATCTTAGGAATCAGTGAACTAAAATGGATGGGAATGGGTGAATTTAATTCAGAATTACCATATGATTCAGCAATCCCACTCCTGAGCATATATCCAGACAAAACTCTAGTCCAGAAAGATACATGCACACCTCTGTTCATAGCAGCACTATTTACAATAGCCGAGACATAGAAACAAACTAAATTGTCCATTGACAGACGAATGGATAAGGAAGATGTGCTACAGACATGCAATAGAATACTGCTCAGCTATAAAAACAGATGACAAAATAATGCCATTTGTAGAAACATAGATGCAACTGGAGATTATCATACTAAGTGAAATAAGTCAGAAAGAAAGGAAAATACCATATGATATCACTTATATGTGGAATTTAAATATGACACAAATGAACCTATCTGTGAAATGGGAACAGACTTAGAGGATAGAGACCAGACTGTTGGTTGCCAAGGGTGAGGGCACTGGGGGAAGGATGAGCTGGAGGTTGTGGTTAGCAGATGTAAGCTATTATATAATGGATAAACAACAGGATCAGGAGCACAAAGAACTATACTCCGTATCTAAACCAAATGAAATAGATGGGGAAACAGTGTCAGACTTTATTTTTTTGGGCTCCAAAATCACTGCAGATGGTGACTGCAGCCATGAAATTAAAAGATGCTTACTCCTTGGAAGGAAAGTTATGACCAACCTAGATAGCATATTGAAAAACAGAGACATTACTTAGCCAACAAAGGTCCGTGTAGTCAAGGCTATGGTTTTTCCAGTGGTCATGTACGGATGTGAGAGTTGGACTGTGAAGAAGGCTGACCACCGAAGAATTGATGCTTTTGAACTGTGGTGTTGGAGAAGACTCTTGAGAGTCCCTTGGACTGCAAGGAGATCCAACCAGTCCATCCTAAAGGAGATCAGTCCTGGGTGTTCATTGGAAGGACTGATGCTAAAGCTGAAACTTCAGTACTTTGGCCACCTCATGAGAAGAGTTGACTCATTGGAAAAGACTGATGCTGGGAAGGATTGGGGGCAGGAGGATAAGGGGATGACAGAGGATGAGATGGCTGAATGGCATCACCGACTCGATGGACGTGAGTTTGAGTGAACTCCGGGAGATGGTGATGGACAGGGAGGCCTGGCATGCTGCGATTCATGGGGTCGCAAACAGTCGGACACGACTGAACGACTGAACTGAACTGAAACCAAATTAAAAGATTATATATAAAAAGTGAAAGTGAAAGTCACTCAGTCGTTTCTGACTATGTAGCCCACCAGGCTCCTCCGTCCATGGAATTCTCCAGGCAAGGATACTGGAGTGGGTTGCCATGCCCTCCTCCAGAGGATCTTCCTGACCCAGGGACTGAACCCGGGTCTTAACATCTCCTGCATTGTTACGTAGGTTCTTTACCACTAGCACCAAAGTTAACTATGAAAGGAAGTGAAAGTGAAAGTCGCTCAGTCGTGTCCGACTCTTTGCGACCTCATGGACTGTATAGTCCATGGAATTCTCCAGGCCAGAACACTGGAGTGGGTAGCCTTTCCCTTCTCCAGGAGATCTTCCCAACCCAGGGATTGAACCCAGGTCTCTCGCATTGCAGCCGGATTCTTTACCAGCTGAGCCACAAGGGAAGCCCAGTTAACTAAGGGAAGTAAAGTTAACTATACTTCAGTAAAAATGTTTTATACTTGGTCAAAAAAATAGGATTGTCCAGTGTACCATTTTAAGTCCCCCCCTCCTTTTTTTTTATTATATATAGTTTGAGTTTATTTTCTTAGTGGTTACCCTGGGAGTTACCATTAACATCATAATTTATAACAACTTTGTTTGGAATTGTTCAGTCACTACGTTGTGTCTGACTCTTTGAGATCCCATCAGCTGCAGCATGCCAGGTGTCTTTGTCCTTCTCTGTCTCCTAGAATTTGCTCAAACTCATGTCCATTACATCAGTGATGGTATCTAACTATCTCATCCAATGCCACCCACTCCTCCTCTTGCCCTCAGTCCTTCACAGCATCAGGGTCTTTTCCAATGAGTTGACTCTTCACATCAGGTGGCCAAAATATTGGAGCTTCAGCTTCAGCATCAGTCCTTTCAATGAATATTCAGGACTGATTTCTTTTAGGATGGTCTGCTTGGATCTCCTTGCTGTCCAAGGGACTCTCAGGGGTCTTCTCCAGCACCATGGTTTGAAAGAGTCGATTCTTCCACACTCTGCCTTCTTTATGGTTCAACTCTCATATCTATACATGACTACTGGAAAAAACCATAGCTTTGACCTTTGTCAGCAAAGTGATGTCTCTGCTTTTTAATATGCTGTCTAGCTTTGTCATAGATTTTCTGCCAAGGAGCAAGTGTCTTAATTTCATGGCTGCAGTCACCATCCACAGTGATTTTGGAGCCCAAGAAAATAAAGTCTGTCACTGTTTCCATTATTTTCCCATCTATTTGCCATAAAATTCTGGGATCAGATGCCATGATCTTAGTTTATTGAATGTTGAGTTTCAAGCCAGCTTTTTCACTCTCCTCTTTTACCCTCATCAAGAGGCTCTTTCAGTCAGTCAGTCAGTTCACTCAGTCGTGTCTGACTCTTTGTGACCCCATGGACTGCAGCATGCCAGGCTTCCCTGTCCATTACCAACTCCCAGAATATCAAACTCTTGTCCATCAAGTAGGTGATGCCATCCAACCATGCCATCATCCTCTGTTGTCTCCTTTTCCTCCCACCTTCAATCTTTCCTAGCATCAGAGTCTTTTCAAATGAGTCAATTCTTTGTATTAGGTGGCCAAAGTATTGGAGTTTCCACTTCAGCATCAGTCCTTCCAATGAATATTCAGAGTTGATTTCCTTTAAGATTGATAGGTTTGATCTCCTTTCAGTCCAAGGGACTCTCAAGAGTCTTCTTCAACACCACAGTTCAAAAGCATCAGTTCTTCGGGGCTCAGCTTTCTTTATGATCCAACTCTCACATCCATACATGACTACTGGAAAAACCACAGCTTTGACTAGATGGACCTTTGTTGGCAAAGCAATGTCTCTGCTTTTTAGCGT
>NW_011494796.1:4778776-4782881 GCF_000754665.1 Bison bison bison | reverse complement strand
CTGCTTTTTAGCAGAGGCTCTTTAGTTCTTCCTTGATTTCTGCCATTAAGTGGTATGTCTGAGGTTGTTAATATTTCTCCCAGAAATCTTGAGTCCAACTTCTGTTCATCTAGCCTGGCATTTTGCATGATGTACTCTGCATGTAAGTTAAATAAGCAGGTGTAACAATATACAGCCTTGATGTATTCCTTTCCTGATTTTGAACCAGTTTCATATCCGGTTCTGTTACTTCTTGTCTTGCGAAAGGTTTCTCAGGAGAAAGGTAAGGTGATCTGGTATTCCCATCTCTTTAAGAATTTTCCACAGTGCATTGTGATCCACACAGTCACAGGCTTTAGCGTAGTCAATGAAGCAGATGTTTTTCTTGAATTCCCTTTCTTTTTCTGTGATTCAGTGAATGTTAGCAATTTGATCTTTGGTTCCTCTGCCTTTTCTAAATCCAGCTTGTATATGTGGAAGTTCTCAGTTCACATATTGTTAAGCATAACCTTACTAGCATGGGAAATGAATGCAATTGTCTGATAGTTTGAACATTTTTTGTCCCTGCCCTTCTTTTGGGACCAGAATGAAAACTGACCTTTTCCAGTTCTGTGGCCACTGCTGAGTTTTCCAAATCTGTTGGAATATTGAGTGCAGTGCTTTAACTGCATCATATTTTAGGATTTGAAATAGTTCAGCTGGAATCCCATCAACTCCACTAGCTTTGTTGGTAGTGATGCTTCCTAAGGCCCACTTGACTTCATACTCCAAGATGTCTGGCTCTAGGTGAGCGACTGCACCATCATGGTTACCTGAGTCATTAAGATTTTTTTGGATAATTCTTCTGTGTACTCTTGCCACCTCTTCTTAATCTCTTCTGTGTCTGTTAGGTCCTTATTCTTTCTGCCCTCGTTGTGCCCATCTTTGCATGAAATGTTTCCTTGGTGTCTTGAATTTTCTTGAAGAGATCTCTAGTCTTTCCCATTCTATTATATCCTCTATTTCATTCCATCATTCACTTAAGAAGGCTTTCTTATCTTTTCTTGCGTTTCTCTGGAACTCTGCATTGAGATGGGTATTTCTTTCTCTTTGTCTTTTGCCTTTTGCTTCTCATCTTTTCTCAGTAAGGCCTCCTCAGACAACCACTTTGCCTTCTTGCATTTCTGTTATTCTAGTTTGGAATAATACCAATTTAATTTTAAAAGTATATAAAAACTTTGCTCCTGCATAGCTCATTCCACTCTCCCTTTCTTTATGCTCTAATTGTCACAAATTACACCTCTATACATTATGCACCTATAACACAGACTTAAAATTATTGTTTTATGCAATTGCCTTTTAAATTATATAGGAGAAGAAAGTTACAAACAAAAACAATCAAATTATATTGCAAGACAACAATATAAGACTAAGACAAGTCAGTGTAGGCTACTGTAACAAAATGACATAGACTGAGTGGCTTAAATAACATTTATTTCTCACAGTTCTTCAGGTTGGGAAGTTCATGTCAGGGTGCTGGGTTGGTTGAGTTTTTGTGGGGACCCTCTTTCTGGCTTGCAGATGGGCACATTCTAGCTGTATCCTCAACAGGGTGAAGATATCTCCTGTCTCTTCTTTTTTGTTCAGTTCAGTTCAGTTGCTCAGTCATGTCCAACTCTCTGTGAGCCAATGAATTGCAGCATGCCAGGCCTCCCTGTCCATCACCAACTTCCGGAGTTCACTCAAACTCACATCCATCAAGTCGGTGATGCCATTCAGCCATCGCATCCTCTGTCATCCCCTTCTCCTCCTGCCCCCAATCCCTCCCAGCATCAGAGTCTTTTCCAATGAGTCAATGCTTCGCATGAGGTGGCCAAAGGACTAGAGTTTCAGTTTTAGCGTCATTCCTTCCAATGAACACCCAGGACTGATCTCCTTTAGAATGGACTGGTTGGTACTCCTTGCAGTCCAAGGGACTCGCAAGGGTCTTCTCCAACACCACAGTTCAAAAGCATCAATTCTTCGGCGCTCAGCTTTCTTCACAGTCCAACTCTTGCATCCATACATGACCACTGGAAAAACCATAGCCTTGACTACACGGACCTTTGTTGGCAAAGTAATGTCTCTGCTTTTCAATATGCTGTCTAGGTTGGTTATAATTTCCCTTCCAAGGAGTAAGCGTCTTTTAATCTCATGGCTGCAGTCACCATCTGCAGTGATTTTGGAGCCCAAAAAAACAAAGTCTGACACTGTTTCCACTGTTTGCCCATCTATTTCCCATTAAGTGATGGGAGGGCATTAATCCTATCACAAAGGCCTCATGCTCATGACCTAAACTAAAGCTAATAACCTCCAAAAGCCCCGTCTCCAATTATGATTCCTCCCCACTGGGGATTTGGCTTTACATATGAATGCTGGGTGGATAGTTGTTGTTCTTTTGTCACTAAGTTGTGTCTGACTCTTTACAACCCTATGGACTATAGCCTGCCAGGCTCCTCTGTCTACAGGATTTCCCAGGTGAGAATACTGGAGTGGGTTGCCATTTCCTTATCCAGGGAGTCTTCCTGACCCAGGGCTTGAACCCGTAATCTCCAGCATTGTATGTAGATTCTTTACCACTGAACCAAGCAAACAAATTTCCATTTCATAGCAACTGCCTTTTATATTTACTTATGTAATCACTGCAGATAGTGATTGCAGCCATGAAATTAAAAGATGTTTACTCCTTGGAAGGAAAGTTATGACCAACCTAGACAGCATATTAAAAAGAAGAGACATTACTTTGTCAACAAAGGTCTATCTAGTCAAGGCTATGTTTTTTCCATTGGTCATGTATGGATGTGAGAGTTGGACTATAAAGAAAGCTGAACTCCGAAGAATTGATGCTTCTTAATTGTGGTGTTGGAGAAGACTCTTGAGAGTTCCTTGGACTGCAAGGAGATCCAACCAGTCCATCCTAAAGGAGATCAGTCCTGGGTGTTCATTGGAAGGACTGATGTTGAAGCTGAAACTCCAATACTTTGGCCACCTGATGCAAAGATCTGGCTCATTTGAAAAGACACTGATGCTGGGAAAGATTGAGGGAAGGAGGAGAAGGGGACGACAGAGAATGAGATGGTTGGATGGCATCACCGACTCAATGGACATGGGTTTGGGTGGACTCTAGGAGTTGGTGATAGACAGGGAGGCCTGGCATGCTGCGGTTCATAGGGTTGCAGAGTTGGACACAACTGAGCGACTGAACTGAACTGATGTAGTTACCTTTACCAGTGCTCTTACTTCTTCATGTGGATTCCCATTTCTTTGCCATGTGCCTCTTTTGCTTTCTTGTTCATTTCTCTTCACTAATTCGTCTTCTTTTTTTTTTTTATTAAAAAAAATTTTTTTTAATTCGTCTTCTTTATCCACAACTTCAGGCAACGTCTTTCTCATCCTGTGGGCCTTTAAGTACTTTACTTCCTATCTGTGCAACCGCTGACCTCTGCTGCCTCCAAGGCTGCCTTCTGTCCCTGCCCTCATCCCAGGGGCAATGTATAGACATCTATTTCCCAAGCTGTAGGAACATAACCCACTTGAGGGAAAACTGACTTACAAATACAATATTTACCATGTTGTCTCTAGAAGGCTGTACTATGCCAGCCAATTTCACATAGTTCAGTTCAGTTCAGTTCAGTCGCTCAGTCGTGTCTGACTGTTTGCGATCCCATGAATTGCAGCACGCCAGGCCTCCCTGTCCATCACCAACTCCCAGAGTTCACTCAGACTCACGTCCATCGAGTCAGTGATGCCATCCAGCCATCTCATCCTCTGTCGTCCCCTTCTCCTCCTGCCCCCAATCCCTCCCAGCATCAGAGTCTTTTCCAATGAGTCAACTCTTCACATGAAGTGGCCAAAGTACTGGAGTTTCAGCTTCAGCATCATTCCCTCCAAAGAAATCCCAAGGCTGATCTCCTTCAGAATTGACTGGTTGGATCTCCTTGCAGTCCAAGGGACTCTCAAGAGTCTTCTCCAACACCACAGTTCAAAAGCATCAATTCTTCAGTGCTCAGCCTTCTTCACAGTCCAACTCTCACATCCATACATGACCACTGGAAAAACCATAGCCTTAACTAGATGGATCTTTATTGGCAAAGTAATGTCTCTGCTT
>NW_011494796.1:4771484-4778676 GCF_000754665.1 Bison bison bison | reverse complement strand
GTTATAACTTTCCTTCTAAGGAGTAAGCATCTTTTAATCTCATGGCTGCAGTCACCATCTGCAGTGATTTTGGAGCCCAGAAAAATAAAGTCTGACACTGTTTCCACAGTTTCCCCATCTATTTCCCATGAAGTGATGGGACCAGATGCCATGATCTTCGTTTTCTGAATGTTAAGCTGTAAGCCAACTTTTTCACTCTCCACTTTCACTTTCTTCAAGAGGCTTTTTAGTTCCTTTTCACTTTCTGCCATAAGGGTGGTGTCATCTGCATATCTGAGGTTATTGATATTTCTCCCGGCAATCTTGATTCCAGCTTGTGCTTCTTCCAGTCCAGCGTTTCTCATGATGTACTCTGCATAGAAGTTAAATAAGCAGGGTGACAATATACAGCCTTGACATACTCCTTTTCCTAACCATTAAATAAAGCATTTATTAGACTCCAGCATGGATGTTGTAAAGCACAGGGTAGGAGCAGACCACCAGAGCTGGCCATTAGCACCACATTATTCAGGGCCATTGTTAAAGAACTAATCAATTGTGAGTTAGAGTTTGAGCCATGCATAACTTATTCATGGCATGGTGTCACTATTAATTGTGTTCCAGAGTGCTGAGGAAAGACTAAAATGAGCTAAAAGTCGAAGGTTTAAGGTTTCTTGAAACAAAGCTCATTTAATAATATTCATAAGTGGATGACGTATTGTGGTAACCAGTCCTTGGCATTAGTCCAATTCCTTCGGTGATCCCATGGGCTGCCCCGATGCTGAGTTTTCTGGAAAATAGTGATTAGTATTCAGCATGAGTCTGGGGAGAAACCATACACAGCACATCTTGTATTTTCAAAGCTCTAAATGGAAACTAAATGAGAAGGAGAGGTTTAAGATTTCCACATAAAATCCAAAAGTTGTATTAGGCTGGAGAGAAGGGCCAGATTTCCTTGCAGTTTGGGACTTAATTCCTCAGAGCCCAAAAGGACCGGAAACTTTGGAACTGCAAAACACGAAGAAAGCTTGGAGTTGCATACTGCTCAGGCACTTTTTAATGCTACTTATCCAGCTACTATTATTATCTTGAACAATAATGCTGGCTACCATTTATTTGGATCTACTGTGTACCAGACTCTGTCTTAGGCTTTTGACCTTACTGTACCAGGCTTTTGTAGACATCAACATATATAGTTTAATTTCAATCTTTCATAGTAGGTTGTGTTCATTTCATTTCAGTCGCTCAGTCATGTCTGACTCTTTGTGACCCCACGGACTGCATTATTCTCATTTTAAGATGAGAAGACCATGCACCTCACGTATCTGTGGTATCGAGCACACAAAAATTCCATGGGTGGAATGATCATGAAGCATCTTATAGCTGCCTCTTCTTGTTCCTTTAAATCCACTCTGTGAGGCTGATTCTTCTCCTGACTCTGGATGAAAATTTTGGCTCATGAATTTTCTGATCTCTTGGTAATAAAAGCAGTTCTCCAGTCACTTTCTTAAGTCAATTTAAGGTGTGAAATATAGTCTCAATTCAGTAATAAAAATATCTAGTTCCACTTAATAATCCAAACTCTGAACTTATTTAAAGTTGAAATGACTCCTTCTCCAGTGGCTTGGGCTGCAAACCTGCTTGGGTCCATGATAAGGCTCTTTGAGCTTTCCCCACCTGGGCCTTATTCTTCTTCTGTGGGAATGGGGAGGATGGAGAGGAAAGGGAAGCAAAAAAGTTCCCACTGATGCAGCTATGGGGTTGAAGCATCCTTTGAGCCTTGACCTTTCTCCTAGAGCACATTCACAGGTTGTTTGGAGATACGCATACACGCATCACTCCATTTAATGCTGGGATCTTTCACCTACATCCTGCTGTATGGGAGACCTACCTTTTTCCCTTGTGGCTCACATTTGTTCTTCAGTTCCTGGGATGTTGACAGGTCACAGTTGTTGTGGTCCCCTCAAACCACACAGTCTTCTTGAACAGAACCCAGGGCCCCTACCCTGGCCCTGTTTCATATAAAGCCCACACATTCTGACACACTCTGGAAATTCAGGCTGATCCTACTGCAGTTACCTCTCATTTGCTCTGCCATCAAAAGAGCTAGGCAGGCTGCTAAAACTGCATTGTGTTCCCCTGCCCCATTCATCGGAGAAGTTGATGGCACCCCATTCCAGTACTCTTGCCTGGAGAATCCCATGGATGGAGGAGCCTGGTGGGCTGCAGTCCATGGGGTAGCGAAGAGTCAGATACGGCTGAGCGACTTCACTTTCACTTTTCACTTTCATGCATTGGAGAAGGAAATGGCAACCCACTCCAGTGTTCTTGCCTGGAGAATCCCAGGGACGGGGGAGCCTGTTGGGCTGCCGTCTATGGGGTCGCACAGAGTTGGACATGACTGAGGCGACTTGGCAGCAGCAGCAGCCCCATTCATATGTTGAAGTCCTAAGCCCCAGTATGACTGTTTTTGGAGATGGGGCCTACAAGGAAGTAATTAAGGATACTAGTAAAGTAATGCTCAAAATTCTCCAAGCCAGGCTGCAACAGTACCTGAACCATGAAATTCCAGATGTTCAAGCTGGTTTTAGAAAAGGCAGAGGAACCAGAGATCAAACTGTCAACATCTGTTGGATTATTGAAAAAGCAAGAGAGTTCCAGAAAAACATCTATTTCTGCTTTATTGAGGATGCCAAAGCCTTTGACTGTGTGGATCACCACAAACTGTGGAAAATTCTGAAAGAGGTGGGAATACCAGATCACCTAACCTGCCTCTTGAGAAACCTGTATACAGGTCAGGAAGCAACAGTTAGAACTGGACATGGAACAACAGACTGGTTCCAAATAGGAAAAGGAGTATGTCAAGGCTGTATATTGTCACCCTACTTATTTAACTTATATGCAGAGCACATCATGAGAAACACTGGGCTAGATGAAGCACAAACTGGAATCAAGATTGCCAAGAGAAATATCAATAACCTCAGATATGCAGATGACACCACCCTTATGGCAGAAAGTAAAGAAGAACTAAAGAGTCTCTTAATGAAAGTGAAAGAAGAGAGTGAAAAAGTTGGCTTAAAGCTCAACATTCAGAAAACAAAGATCATGGCATCTGGTCCCATCACTTCATGGCAAATAGATGGGAAAACAGTGGAAATAGTGGCAGATTTTATTTTTTTGGGCTCCAAAATCACAACAGATGGCGACTGCAGCCATGAAATTAAGACACTTCCTCCTTGGAAGGAAAGTTACAACCAACCTGGACAGCATATTAAAAAGAAGAGACGTTATTTTGCCAACAAAGGTCCATCTAGTCAAGGCTATTGTTTTTCCAGTAGTCATGTATGGATATGAGAGTTGGACTATAAAGAAAGCTGAGCACAGAAGAATTGATGCTTTTGAACTGTGGTGTTGGAGAAGAATCTTGAGAGTCCCTTGGACTGCAAGGAGATCCAACCTGTCCTTCCTAAAGGAGATCAGCCCTGAATATTCATTGGAAGGACTGTTGTTGAAGCTGAAACTCCAATACTTTGGCCACCTGATGCAAAGAACTGGCTCACTGGAAAAGACCTTGAAGCTGGGAAAGATGGAAGGCAGGGGGAGAAGGGGACGACAGAGGATGAGATGGTTGGATGGCATCACTGACTCAATGGACATGAGTTTGAGTAAACTCTAGGAGTTGGTGATGGACAGGGAGACCTGGTGTGCTGCAGTCTATTGGGGTGCAAAGAGTCAGACACGACTGAGCAACTAAACTGAACTGAAGGAGGTCTTAAGGTGGGGCCCTGATCTAACAGGATTAGTGTCATTATAAGACAAGAGACAGAGCACTTATTAACAGCCTTCCTCCCACCATCTCTCTCTTTCCCTCTCCTTTCCTTCTTTCTTTGTCTCACACCATATCAACAACCCTCTCCAAAGAAATCCTTCAGTTGTTAGTGCTTTCAGACACAAGTGGGTTAGTGGTTTAAGAGACATGTTTTGACTCTTGGTTTGACAGTTTTGGCCAGGCATTTGATCTTTCTAGCAACACAAATTCCCACCGTAACGCTGTATTATAAATAGCCATAAAAAGCTAGACCTGTGTCTTGAATCCAGATCTCTTTAAGATGTGTTCTTTCCACAATTATATTGCACTGATTCCTGAAATGGCAAGATTCCAGACCGCAAGCTCATAAGGCAGGACTGTGCCTGTCACATTTCCTTTTGAATCCTGACGCACCTGGCACAGAGCCTACACCACTGTGCAGGTGATGTCAGCTAGCATGGTGCCGGGCACACAACAAGTACTCAATGAATATTTGTTAAACTTGTTGAATGAATCTCGGCAGCCAGCTTGCCACGATCAGAATGAGGGACTGGGAATCACATAAAGATGCCAGAGCCTTCTGGAGGGTCCAGGGAGGTGTTTGTGAAGGGAACCTCCATGGGACACAGCTGGGTAAAGTTACCACCTGCGCATTTTCCACAAGGCTGGATGGCCCTGGAGCCACCTGGGTCCAGCTCACCCCTCTCCCTGCTTTTTCCCAGGCATACATGAGCCATCTCTTCTAGGAGAAAATCTCAGAGGACAGAAGCACACTGCTGTGAGCAGGCTGGAGTTGGCTGCCTGGAGGAGCGGGTCTCTGTCCCGGGGCCTAGATGTCAAGGCCTCAGCCATGGTTTGTAGATCAGCCTTGGCCGTTGGCCGAGGCAGAGGGGGAAAAACCAAGAGAAGCATAGTTAGGAGGGGGGGCCGGAGGTCTTTGCTGCTTTCACTTTCACCCCTAGTGTGCGGTGTGACCTTGGCAAAAATCTGTACTCTCTAAACAAGCCGGGGAGTGGGAATCTGCTAGCTAATGCTTTGCATATGTATGTTGCAAGGAATAATGAGACAGGCTCCATGAACCGTATTTTGTCCTTGAGGGACAAACAGTTCAAACTATTTATTTTAGGAGAATGGCTTAACCAACTCCTCTTGCTCAGCCCAGAAACACCCCCGGCAATCCTGGCATGGGCTCTCAGAAGCAATGAAGCCTAATTAGGTGTCCTTTCCTGCCTGGAAACTAGCTAGCCAGCTCCACACAGATGGCAAATGCTGTTGATCAGGCATTCAGGGTCCCCTGTGTCTGACCACAACCACCTCTTGTCCTCATTCACTTATTGAGAAGTCTTTATGAGCCATTAATCTTCATCAGGCTCAGTGGGCTTGGGATGCAGGACTAGAAACATACTGGTCTTTGCATCTCTCTGTTCAACTCCCATTATGCCCACAACACTACAGCCTGAGTTCCAGCAACTTTCCACCCATCTCTGTTCCCCTGCACAGCCTGTCCCTCCTGCCCAGAATGCCCTTTCCTCTCCTCTGCCTGCCAAATCTTTACTTTCCTTCAGTGTCCTCTCTGTGAGGTTTCTCACGTATTCCATGAAGCAGAGTGAATCATTCTCTGTTCTTGTTTTGTGAGAGCCAACGATAAGAGTACCTCCCTGGCTGGGGCATTCCTGCTGTGAAGGTGACTGTGTCCCCTCTGTCTGTACAGTGACGTCCATCTGTAGAATGATGGATACCCCTCACTCTCATTACTCTTCATTTGGGTAATGAAGAATGAAGAGAGTAATGTTTTTTCATTACTCAAAGCTGATAGGACTTCATTTCAAGGTTCTTTCACCCCAAAAGCTGTCACCAGACCTAGATTCCACAGCCAGATTTCCTATAGGCCTCTGGGGGGTGGTTTTGAATTCTGATAAGGTAACATGTATTGTGGCTTACAGGACCCTACAGGTCCAGGGTAGGAGACAGGAGGTCCAAAGGGCCAGGAAATGAGATAGAGTAAATAGTTTGGTGTTTGATTTCCTAGTGTTTTTCTAAGGAGAGCCACCAAGAGTCAGGTGCATTTCTCACCTTGGGAGGAAGTGTAGGCCACGGGTCAGCTGAGGGCAGGCTGGCTGAGCGCAGGAGATGGCCACTGACCACTTGCTTGGACATAAGCCTTTGACCTTTCTGCTTCCCTTCCGTGGCACACAGGCCCCAGTGTCCACCTGTGGGTGCTGTCTGCATCCTCCTGAGAGTCAGGACCACTTTCCTCTTCTCGCATGTTGTAAAATACAATGTCCTCCTAGAATACATGAAGTACAGCAAGACTGACTGACCAGGAGATGACTGCAAATGACAAGAGTGTTTGTGACTCTCAGTTCCCAGGAGAGGGGAGCAGGCCATGCCACTCAGGGCCACACAGGAAGCCCTGGGGCCCGTCAGGAGTCAGAAAGTGTAGGGGGCAGATATGGGGAAAGGTTTTTTCTTTTTTTGGCAAAAGCCTTTACTGAGGTTTCTATAGGAAGAAACAGGCGAGGCAGGGTAAACTGCCTTAGGATTGCCTGGTTAAAATGATTTCAACTGCAGAGGGGTCTAAGGGCTGTGATGTGCTTAGTCGCTCAGTCGTGTCCAACTCTTTGCAACCTCATGGACTGTAGCCCATCAGGCTCCTCTGTCCATGGGGATTCTCCAGGCAAGAGTACTGGAGTGGGTTGCCATGCCCTCCTTCAGGGGATCTTCCCAACCTGGGGACTGAATCCAGATCTCCTGCATTGCAGGCAGATCTGAGCCACCAGGGAAGCCTAAGGGCTGTCCCTCATTATCCAGCACCTGACCCTGGGGTGCTCAGGCAGGTGGAGTGGCCCAGAATGTGAGAGCCTGATGGAGGAGGTGGCCGGGGATGTGGGCTGTGGACTGGTTGGTTTTCATGTGAGGAACACGCTGTCAGACTAGTCTAGGAATTGGCTAGCCTTGGGAGGGGCATTCCCTTCAGGGTCAGCTGTCAAACCCCAGATGTCAAAGCACCAGATAACAGAAAAGACACGGATGATACACGTCTCAACCTGAAGCACACAGCTCACTGGCCTTTGTGGGTGTGCACCCCAGCAGTGGTGGCCTGGACATCCTTCACAGACAGACACAGCCCTCATGTTACTCCCCAGCTGCGCCTTGAGTGGGGGACCTGGGACCACGCCCCAACAATGCCCAGCACCTGCTAGGCTGTGGGCCTTGAGAGACTCTGGGAGACAGAAGCGGGAGGTCATGGGGCACTGAGGGCCATGAGGAGGAGCTGTTGGGAGGAGGATCCAGGGCAGGGGTGTGTGTGTATGGAGGGACAGGAGGGAGGAGGTGGCGTTCAAAGGCACAGGTGAGAAGTGGTGCCCCTGCCTGGAATTACTGTGCCACATGGAAGAGACCAAC
>NW_011494796.1:4759008-4771384 GCF_000754665.1 Bison bison bison | reverse complement strand
ACTCAGGTGAAGTTGAGAGTAGATAACATGAGATTCTTAGGAGCCAGCATAATTCAAAGAGTTGTACCTGGAGTTACCTAGAAGATTGTGCTGAGAAGAGTGATGTGGCATTGCTGGGTCCCACCCATGGCCAGGGGCTGGGCCGAAGAGTTGTCCGGACAGGCCAGAAGAAAAGGAAATAGAGCAGGATCTGCGAGAGAACAAGTTTGATTAGTTTTGTTAACTATCTTTAACCCTGTTGCATCTGTGGACTTAAATATTCACAAGCTAAAAGTTGAGAGCCACATCTGATTTGGTGGGAGTTTTTAGGACTTTAGGCCTGGGAGACAATATCTCAGGTAGCCCTGAGAGAACTGCTTCTAGGAGGAGAGGGAGGATTCAGGTTATTCAGAGGCAGGTAGTCTGAACATCAAAAGATTATTGTTCATTAAAGAAAACCAGATATCCCAAGTTAAGGAATTTAGCACTATTTTATGAACGGGAAGATGCAAGAGTCTGGGCTCACTGAAATCATTCCTTTGATATGCACCTCAGCTGTCAGGGCCAGTACACTCTTTTCATATCTTGAACTTACTTTCCTCGGGGCTCACCTTTCAGAGTGGCTGCAGTCTGATGGCCGCTAGGTGGCAGGTATTCTTCCCTTTCTGAGTTCCCTCAAGGCTCACAAGCTTACCACCTATGGTGGCTGCAATTGCTGGTGACTATGATATCCTTGTTAACTGATAAGGCAGGAAGTATTCCATTTCTCACATCTCAAAGAACTACAGGAAGTGGCCTCCAGTGGAGTGTGCAAGGACAAGGTGTTATTGGGGCAGAAAACTGTAATCTATAGAGCCAACCTCAGACTGGTGACCCTCATACTCCAGGCTCAGACACACTTCCCACTGTGTCATTGAGAACAGGCAGAGGAAGGGGGCACCATTGCTGATCCAGGGGCCCAGATAGCCCGAGTGTTTTAGCCAGTGGCAGTGACCAGAGACGCGCCTGGCAGAGATGGGCCCAGTGCCTCCCTGAACACTGAGCTCACAGTGCCATGGTGACAGACACTGGCAGTCCATCCCCGGAAGGACTGACCTCTCATGAAGTCTCTCCTCTGCCAGTGGGCTCTTGCCCACCCAGTGTTCTCTGGGCCTGAGGCTGAGCCTGGGGAGGTCCAGGTCCTGTCTACGATAGCTCTCGGCCTCACAGGGAGACAATTGACCGCTGGATCAAATGCTGGGATCTGAGTCAGAGTGGCCAACGCACATCAAAGGGAGCAGGGAGAGGCAGTTTAGGTTGAGGGTACAGCTGTGGAAAGGCTAGAGATTTTAGAGTGCTGAGAGAAGGGCCAGCAAATATTTTCTACAGAGTCGCATGTTATGCATTTTAGATTTTGCAGACTGTACAGTCCTCCTCCTGGGCTCTGTCTTTGCTGTACACAAGCAATTGCAGGAGACAGACTAAGAGGTATACGTGGCTTATTCCAAGTAAACTTTCATTATAATGACAGCCAGCGGGAAGGGACTGGCTGGTGGGCCATAGTTGGGCTTCCTTAGTGGCTCAGACAGTAAAGAATCTGCTTACAAAGTGGGAGACCTGGGTTCAATCCCTGTGTCGGGAAGATCCCTTGGAGGAGGAAATGGCAACCCACTCCAGTATTCTTGCCTGGAGAATTTCATGGACAGAGGAGCCTGGTGGGCTACAGTCCATGGGGTCACTTTCACTTTAGGAGCCCTGGTAGCTCAGATGGTAAAGAAAGTGCCTGCACGCTGACTCCTGGCTTGGAGAGTTGGGGGCTCACAGGCAGGCCTGGGCGGTGTGCAAGAGAGGAACAGAGGGGCTGGTGAGCCAGGGATGCCTTTGAGCAGGGAAGCAGTAAAGGGAGGCCTTACTAGATAACAGTCTTCCAAAGGTCGCTTTAGCATTGGTGTGGCGACCAGTGGCTGCTGCAATGGGCCTGAAGCAGAACAGCAACCCTGAGGGTGGGGAAGAGGGGCAGACAGAAGAGCGTTTAAAGACAGAGAGTGACAGTCTCGGGCTGATTCTCAGGTTTCTGGCTTTTGTATGAATGGATGGGGCCACAAACATGGAGATGGAGCCTGTCAATTACGGGAGACTCTGTAGAAGGACAGTGCTGGCTTCCCACTGTGTGTCCCAGGGGACCCTATGGGGGAATGAATAGCAGTGAAGTGACCGTGGCTGCTCTCAGGCCTTCGGAGAGAGGGCTCCATTCCCTCGGGGCATCTGCTCTCAGGGGACATTTATTCCTTTTCTCTTTGGTTACTTTTAAGATTTCCTCTTTATTCTTTTGTTTTTTAACCTATCTTTAAAAAATTATTTATTTGTAATAGAATAATTGCTTTACAATATTGTGTTGGTTTCTGCCAAACATCAACATGAATCAGCCGTAGGTATACATATGTCCCCTCCCTCTTGAACCCCCTTCCCACCTCTGACCCCTCTCTCCCCCCAGGTTGTCATAGAGCCCCAATTTGAATTCCTTGAGTCATACAGGAAATTCACACTGGCTATGTATTTTACATATGGTAGTGTATATGTTTCCATGCTACTCTCTCCATTCATCATACCCTCTCCTTCCGCCCTGTCCCATATCCATAACTGTTCTCTATGTCTTCATCTCCATTGCTGTCCTGCAATTAGCTTCATCAGTAACATCTTTCTAGATTCCATATATGTGCGTTAATATACAATATTTGCTTTTCTCTTTCTGACTTACTTCACTCTGTATAATAGGATCTAGGTTGATCCACCTCATTGGCACTGACTCAAATGCATTCCTTTTCATGACTAATATTCCATTGTATATATGTACCACAGCTTCTTTATCCATTCATGTGTTGATGGACATCTAGGTTGCTGCCATGTCCTTGTTGTTCAGTCAGTCGCTCAGTCTTGTCTGACTCTTTGTGACACCATGGACTGCAGCCAGTCGGCTTCCCTGTCCATCATCAACTCCCAGAGCTTGCTCAAACTCACGTCCATTGAGTTGGTGATGCCATCCAACCATCTCATCCTCTGCCATCCCCTTCTCCTCCTTCCTTCAACCTTTCCCAGCATCAGATTCTTTTCAAATGAGTTGGCTCTTCACATGAGGTGGCCAAAGAATTGGAGCCCAGTCTCAGCATCAGTCCATGTCCTAGCTATTGTGAACAGTGCTGTAATGAACGTTGGGGTACATGTGTCTTTTTCAGTTATGGTTTTCTCAGGGTATATGCCCAGTAATGGGATTGCTGGGTCATATGGTGGTTTTATCCCTAGGTTTTTAAGGAATCTCCATACTGTCTTCCATAGTGGCTGTATCAGTTTATATTCCCACCAACAGTGCAAGAGGGTTCCCTTTCCTCTACACCCTCTCCAGCACTTATTGGTTGTAGTTTTTTGTTTTTTTTTTTTAATAATGGCCATTCTGACTGGTGTGAGGTGATATCTCATTGTAGTTTAGATTTAAGTTTCTCTAACAACGAGCAATGTTGAACATCTTTTCATGTGTTTATTAGCTATCTGTATGTGTCTTCTTTGGAACAATGTCTTTCTAGGTCTTTTCCCCCTTTTTTGATTGGGTTATTTGTTTTTCTGTTATTGAGTTGCATGAGCTACTTGTATATTTTGGAAATTAATCATTTTTCAGTTGTTTCATTTGCTATTATTTTCTCCCATTCTGAGTGCTGTCTTTTCACCTTGTTTATAGTTTCCTTTGCTGTAAAACAGCTTTTAAGTTTAATCAGGTCCCGCTTGCTTATTTTTATTTCCATTATTCTAGGAGGTATGTCATAGAGGATCTTGCTGTCATTTATGTCATAGAGTGTTTTGCCTTTGTTCTCCTCTCAGAGTTTTATGGTTTCTGGTCTTACATTAAGTCTTTAATCCATTTTGAGTTTATCTTTGTCTATGGTTTTAGGAAGTGTTCTAATTTCACTCTTTTTTGTGCAGCTGTCCAGTTTTCCCAGCACCACTTATTGAAGAGACTACCTTTTCCCTGTTGTATATTCTTGCCTCCTTTGTCAAAGATAAGGTGTCCATAGATATGTGGGTTCATCTCTGGGCTTTCTATCTTGTTTCCATTGGTCTATATTTCTGTTTTTGTGCCAGTACCATACTGTCTTGATGACTTTAGCTTTGTAGTATAGTCTGAAGTCAGGAAGGTTGATTCCTTCAGCTTCATTCTTCTTTCTGAAGACTGCATTGGCTATTTGGAGTCTTCTGTGTTTCCATATGAATTGTGAAATTTTTTGTTCTAGTTTTGTGGAAAATGCCATTGGTAATTTGATATGAATTGCACTGAATCTGTAGATTGCATTTGGTAGTATAGTCATTTTCACAATATTGATTCTTCCAACCCAGGAACATCTTTCTGAAAGATTTCCTCTTCATTCTTGATTTTTTCAGTTTCACTGTGATTGTGAGGTATGGATTTCTTTCTACTGTTCACTATTCGTAATGCCTTTTGATATGAGGACTCATGTCTTTCTACAATGCTTGGACCTTCTAAGTTGTTATCTCTTCCAATATGGTTCCTCTGCTATTTCTTCTGTTCTTGACTCTGGAGCCCCTGTTAGACAAAAAATTGACACCTTTCAAGGTATATTTCTCTTTCTTAACTTTCACAAATTTCATTTAAAAAGGGCTTTGCTTCTCTATACTACCTCTGGGCTAAAATTCTTCAATCCTACCTTCCACTAATGAATCCTGTTTGATTCCTTTATCTCCAGAGTTTATCCAGTGTCTTGAATTTTTCATTTTCATTTTTGACTTTGCTTATCAGTTCTGAGTTTTCTTGTTGTTTTTTCCTTTTCTATTTGATTTTGCCACATGACTTACCATTTCTTTAAAACGTATGTTACTCTTTTATTTATCTGTTTGAGAGTCCCCAAATAGCTGTGTAAAGGTCCAGCTTATATCTTCAACTGGCTGTGTGCAGACAGATATCCACCCATCACAGCCAAGGAGCTTGGTCTGCACAGATAAAACCGCCCAGGACTCTTCAATGTGGTATGACCCTTCAACACACTGGGAAAGCCCAGATGATGTCATCATGAAGTGGCTTTTGTGATGTCAGAAGCACAGAATGTACTTGAGAGTGTTTATGAGGGAGGCACACCAGTTTTGAGAACTTGGCTTTCTGAGTTAGACCCAACTGAAAGATAGCGGATCTGATTTCTTCTTGGGCCGAAGTTTGTTTATCCTGAATTCAGAGCCAATGGCCCTATTACCTTTGAACCGACTTAAGTATTTTTCCACATTTGGGCAGAGCTACTGTTTGCCAAAAGAAGGTACAGCTTCATATTGTTGTGATTCTCTGAGGACAGGGGACTGTGCATCATTCATCTCTCCCTTCACCCTGCCTGGACTGCACTGCTCAATAAAAATTTAGTGGCTTATGTTGTAAAATGATGGTTTAACATATGAATCATGATATACATTTTATATATCAGCACTTACATTCAGATGGGTGTTGCAGCAGCCTTTGGAGCCTCTGTCCTGACTGAGCAGCATGGATGCAGCGATGCTGCTGATTGAATCGCTCTCAGGCCAGTGTACAGGCCACAGTAGACTGCCCCCAGTTACCCTGTGGTCACACTTCACATGCATGCATTATACGTGTGTGTTTGTCCACTAGGTATATATAGAATAAAAGCAGAATATATCATAATATGCATGGATATATTACATGCTTACTTTGTAAAAAGCAATACTGGCAAAAACCATTAACACATCAAATCAACCCTGTTCCAACACTTACAACAGGCTCCCTTCTGTTTGTTGTTGTTTTTCAGTCACCCAGTCATGTCTGACTCTTTGCGACCTCATGGACTGCAGCATGCCAGGCCTCCCTGTCCCTCACCATCTCCCGAAGTTTGCTCAAGTTAATGTCCATTGCATTGGTGATGCCATCCAGCCATCTCATCCTCTGATGCCCTCTTCTCCTTCTGCCCTCAATCTTTTCCAGCATTAGGGACTTTTCCAATGAGTTGGGTGTTTGCATCAGGTGACCAAAATACTGGAGCTTCAGCTTCAGTCCTCCCAATGAGTTTTCATGGTTGATTTCCATTAAGAATGATTCAATCTCCTTGCTGCCCAGGGGATTTTCAGGAGTCTTCTCCAGCACCATAGCTTGAAGGCATCAATTCTTTGGTGTTCTGCCTTCTTTATAGTTCAGCTCTCACAATGATATGTGACCACTGGGAAGACCATAGCTTTGATTATACGGACCTTTGTCAGCAGAGTAATGTCTCTGCTCTTCAACACACTGTCTAGGTTTGTCATAGCTTTCCAGGAAAGAAGCAAACATTTTCTGATTTCCAGGCTGCAGTCACCATCCATAGTGCTTTTAGAGCCCAAAAAGAGAAAATCTGTCACTACTTCTACTTTTTCCCCTTCTATTTGCATGAAGTAATGGGGCCAGATGGCATGATCCTAGTTTTTTTATAAATATTTAGTCTTAAGCTGGCTCTTTCACTCTCCTCCTTCACCCTCATTAAGAGGCCCTTTAGTTCCTCTTTGCTTTCTGCCATTATAGTGGTATCATCTGCCTATCTGAGGTTGTTTGTTTCTCCCACCCATCTTGATTCCAGTTTGTAACTCATCCAGCCTGCCATTTCTCATAATGTGCTCAGTTCAGTTCAGTCCCTCAGTTGTGTCCAACTCTTTGTGACCCCATGGACTGCAGCATGCCAGGCTTCCCTGTCTATGACCAACTCCCGGAACTTGCTCAAACTCATGTCCATTGATTCAGTGATGCCATCTAACCATCTCATCCTCTGTCATCCCCTTCTCCTCCTGCCTTCAATCTTTCCCAGCATCAGGGTCTTTTCCAATGAGTCAGCTCTTCACATCAGGTGGCCAAGGTATTGGAGCTTCAGCTTCAGCATCAGTCCTTCCAATGAATATTCAGGACTGATTTCCTTTAGGATGGACTGGTTGGATCTCCTTGCGGTCCAAGGGACTCTCAAGAGTCTTCTCCAACACTACAGTTCAGAAGCATCAATTCTTCAGTGCTCAGCTTTCTTTATGGTCCAACTTTCACATACATACATGACTACTGGAAAAACCATAGCTTTGACTAGACAGACCTTTGTCGGCAAAGTAATGTCTCTGCTTTTTAATATGATGTGCTCAGCATATAGGTTAAACAAACAGGGTGACAACAGACAGCCCGGATGTACTCCTTTTTCAATTTTTAACAAATCAGTTGTTCCATACAGAGTTCCCTTTACTGTATCCCAATTTAATAAAATGGCATTTGGCTTCCAGTGAGGTTTCCAAATCTTTCAGTATTTGATAGGTCAACAATTATAATCATATGTTGACTTTGCAATATATTCTTTTAATGATGTGTTAATACATAGCAATCTTTGGACAGAACTTCCAGAAATGCTGTTTTATAACTATCAACTGATGCCTTAAACCTAACCTCCGTGGTGAGAAAACCAATAGCTGGAGATATATCTTTAGCCAAAGGATTGCTGAAGGTGTGATTGGCACATATAGAGTTAAGTTAGAAATGAGACCCCAGAGACCTCTAAAACTTCTAAAGAGCACTTATCCTGGATAAGTGGTTTGAGAGTGAAATTTTAAAGGTTATTTGGTCGTCTAAAGGCTCTGTGAAAATTCAGTCCCTAGAGAAGTTTATCATTCCTTGGGCCCTTGATGGAAGTTCTTACAGGGACACAGAGTCAAAAGTAGAAAGTCATTTGAAATTGGAAAGAGTGGGGAAAATCCAGGCAGTGGAAATGGAAGAGAAAAGGAGAGATGGATATAGGGAGAATAAATGAATAAATGCCAGCCCAAGAAGGAGACAGAAAGTGAGATAACAAGGTGGACAGCATGAATAAGAGAGAGAGGGAAGGAGAAACAGATCATGGAAGAAGCAGGAAGGAGCCTGCTGGAAGCTGGAGGGACGCTCCCGTTTCCCCCAAGCCTCACTTAAGCCGGCTGCCATGTCTGCGCATGCGCTCTGTGTACTGGGCTGCAGTACTGGGCAGGTCCCCAGGCAGCCCTGCTAGTGTGCTGGGCCTTCTCATTGCTCTATCAGAAAGGGGTTTTTCCTTGGCTCGCCTGGGGTCTATCTGCCAAGGGACCCTTTGATTCACTGGGTCATTTACATTTTTCTTAGCATGGTATGGGTTCCTCAGACCTGAGTATCTAGTCTTTTCCAAGGGAAATCTCAGTGTTCTAAGAAATTCCAGGAGGAAACTTTCTAATCTCTTGGTCATTTTTGAATGTTATACCCTGTAATGCTGAAGCTGCTTGGGATCTGAAAGCGGTTATTTTTGAGAAGGCTTCAGAGCCAAGGGAATGCCAGTGCCATAGTGTATGGGGCGGGGGGTGGGGGGCACGTGGTAAGAGTGGTCCTGCTCACAGAGCCCCACAGGGAGCACTCCTGTCACACAAGAACCCGGCCAGGTATGGGGATTGTCCTGGCTGAGTCCACAAACCTTGTTGTGTGAAACTTTTATTCCAGAAACACCAGATGGTGGCACCACAACGAGCTTTACAAAATCCTCAGCAAACCAGGGACTGTCTCTTCCTCCTGAGTCCGTCACTCTCCTCTTTGAAAGATGAAAACGAAAGAAAACAGCTTCCAGATCACCATGGAAACCACCTGAAAACACCTGTCTCTGTTGGCAAGGGGTGGTTGACAAGGGGGAGAGTTTGAAAAACAGCCAACATCTTGTTCTCATGACTTACAGCTAGTTGTCCAAATATTTGTATCATTTAAGCCACATGCAAAAGACTCATTGAATTCAGAGTGCACTTTTCTTGTCCAGTATAAACATCTTCTGGTACAGTCCTGAACGGATCTGAAAAGAAACAAGTTATAACCAACAGAGAATAAGCATGCTCACTCGGGGCATGCCTGGGCTGGGAACCAGGGGTCCAGCCATACACAAGACGACCTGTTCTCTGGCCTGATGAAATTCACTTTCTAGACGGGAAAACAGGCATGATGTAAGTTTAAACGTTTACAAAATAGTGATAGGTTAGGACAAGTATCGAGGAGGGAAGGAAGATGGCTGTTGGGCTGGGGAGCCCACCTGAGATAGAATGCCGGGACCAGCTGTCTGCTGAATGATATTTCAGCTGTGACACAAAGGATGACAATGACCAGCCATGGGAATATCTGGGGGCAGGCGGGGACGTTGCAAAGGGAGGGAAAGACACCTGCAAAGGCCCAGGGGTGGTGTCGAGGGTAGAGGAGCCCAACAGAAAGGGGACTGTGGGCTGGTGTGTGTATGTGGATGCAGGTGGGAGAGGAGGACAGCAGGGGCCCCGATCACACTGGGCTTGAAATGCAAAAATTCCAGGGCCGAGTAGCTAGTGAAGGGTTTTCAGTGGGGAAGGCCAGGACTTATGTTTCTGAAGTCTTACTCTGATGAGGGTGTGAGAATGTACTGGAGTCAGGCGGGATGGAGGTTGTCAGGAAGCTTTGGTGGGGTCCCAGGGTGAGGTCTGTGACATGCACAGTGGTGGCAGCGAGACAGGAGGCAGCAGACAGATCAGAGACTTAACCTGGAGGCAGAACAAATGGTGTTTGTGGTTGTGTTAACTGGGGATGGAAGCAAACATGAGGAGACAAGGATGACCCTGAGGTACTAATAGGCAGGGTCTGACACCAAGATGGGGAAGCCTCCAGAGTAAGAAGGCCGCTTGAGAGGAAGGAGACTGCAGCGTCCAGGTCTGAGGCCTGCAGTGGGCACTCTGGTGTGCCACGGACGCCCGTTACAGACTGCTTACCCCCAGCTTCCAGCAGCATCGGCAGACTCGCAGCTGAGCCCATCCTGGCCTCACCCTTAACGTAGGGGAACTGACTTTTGTGCAGTAACACTATTTTTATCTTTCTTGATATTCACAATAAAAAATTAAAATGAAAAAACAAAACAAAGGCCTTACTTCAGCTGTGGAGGACCGTCAACTTCAAGGCTCCTCGTGGGACCAGCTGAGCCCCTGTTATGATCACAGTAGAGTTCTTCATCTCCCTGTGCCCAGCCCAGCTTCTCTCAGTCCATCATGTGCCCAGGGGCACCTGCCATGAATATTCTGCCCACACATCTCCACACATCTCAGTTCCCAGAACCCAAACTAAGACAGTTCCAGGAACCAGAAATCCCAGGAATTTAAAATCCTATGGGATTTTAGAGCTTCATCACCTGCCAGCTATAAGGATGCCATGCCCTTGGCATCTGAGGAGGGTCATGATTAAAACATTGACTGGCGATGCAACATCTTGGTCATCTGAGAGAAACAGGGAAATAGAAATTGTAAGGCAAAGAAATTCAATGACTGTTGCTGAGCATAATGGATGTACTGGAGGAAGACCACAAAGATGCTGAGAATGATTAATCGTTAATTTACCTGCTGCACACGGGATCCAAGTTGACATTGCTGCTGGGGCCCAGACTCTTCTCCTGGTCCTCCTTTTACAGTGAGAGGGGATGGGGTTCATGCAATAAATGGAGTCCTGGTTTGAGTTTGGTTCACAGTGGGCCCAGTGGGCCCTTGAGGTCACCCAGTGATCATTTCCTGTCCCTGAATCTACACCTGGAAAGGATGAAACCTGGTCCTTGGCCTGTGGGAGAGAGAACTGTTATGGGAGGACAGGTTATACTGTGAAACTGCCTCCCTCTCCCCAGGCAAGACAGGAAGTCAACGACAATATTGTGACCTGGTGAGACAGGAATATTTTAGTGAAACACTTAAAGACCCCGTCATATCCCCCAGTAAGTCAGTCTGGGGTTGGGTCCTGTCACATGACAATGAACCACCACAGTCGAAACCAAGAACGAGCCCCTAACTCACTGCTGTACGGATTAACAAGGTTCAGACACAAGACGTACGGCTGTTGAGCTGGGGATCGCATTCTTTTCCATCCTTTTAGAAAGGAGACCCAGTTCACGTTCATGTGTGAGACACCAGTACCCACTTATGCTCAGTCTTTCCTGGGGCTATGTTAACTCTCCCACAGTCTGATACAGCGTAGCCCCGAAAGGCCTGGACTGTACACATCTTCCACAGAATCCACACGGACCCACTGTGCCCATGACATTAAGTTAATCAGACCAGGTAAAGAAGAAGAGGCCCTAGTACAGCATCTGCCCTCTAGAGAGTATGAGATAAGCCCCAGGGAGAATCAAGCAGATATTACATCAGTGAAGTTTTCAGGAGTCCAGTGGTCTGGGGCATGTCAGGACATCGTCTCCAAGGAAAAGGGCGCTTGACGGAAACTTGCTTCTCTTTCTATTCAGAGTGGATTACAACAAGCAGCGAGCCTCTTTGGGGCTGGAGGCAGCCCAGGGAGAATCATTCCCTGGAAGCAGGGCTGAGCGTAATGGGACTGGCCACATGAGCCAGGCCGGACTTCAGAGCTGAGCTGGACAGTGGCTGCAACGTGCTTCCCCTTCCCGTCCATTTTAAATAGGGAGTATCTAGAGTGGTGCTCCCAGGCCATCCCACCATTTTCTCTAGGGTGTTGAGAACTGGGTGGAGATAATCTCTCTTTTGAGTTCAGTACTCTTACAGTTGAGAGAGAAACTGCTTCAGAAGCTATACCTGAGGATCCATGGTGGGTCTGCACCTGCAGTTAACTTGGATGAGGCCATCCTGGACTGGGAGCCTGAACATGATGCTGAAGTAAGATGAGGCTTTGGGGGTAGGGTGGCAGAAGGGTGAATGCATTTTGCATAAGGAGGGGTGCTGGGAGCCACGTGAGGAGCTCCGCCCGTGGCAAAGGTCATGAGGAAGGAGGCTCAGCATATGCAAAGGCGGGATCGAGCCTCAGGAGTCCCCCTGGAAATTCTCGAGCATCTACCCCCAAAACCAGAGTCTGCCTACTTTCTGCTTTGTGCTCTCACCTACACCTCTGACTTTACTGGGGGCTGTCCCCCACTACCTCTCTCTGAAAAAAGAGTTAACTTACAGCTCCAGTTAATAATTCCTGGGTGTGACAGTGTTTCAACCTACAAACTCCTTTGGAAGTCCTCTAGCCTTCCTGAATAGGTTTTTCCGGCCACATGTGATTGTTCAGAGCCTCCCAACTGTGAGAGGCATGAGATGTTCTAAACTGTCTAAATACAGATTCCTTTGAGCAGTTAAAAGATTGATTAGAAATTGTATTGGTGAAGGGTTTTTCACTTGTTGGGCCAATGTTTGCTGCTAAGTTTCCATATCCCTTACCTGCTGTGTCCCTGGCAGTGTATTGATTAATATAATTGGTGTAAGTAGTAGCTTTAATGTTTGTAACGTTGGACCCTTAATTCTTTTTCTTGTTATAGCCCACCACACCTTTGCCCTGTAGGAATGCAACTTTATCTAATGCTTTTGGAGGGTGGCGCCTGACTAATCACCTTTAGAGAAAAATAAGTTTTCTGAAGAAAGGGTC
>NW_011494796.1:4752836-4758908 GCF_000754665.1 Bison bison bison | reverse complement strand
GTGTGTGTGTGTGTGACTCTTCCCTCAAATGGCCACAACAATCTTTCCCATCTTATGCACTCGTCCAGAACCTTTCCATTCTCTGAGCAAGAGGTGGACCCTTTGCACCTTCCCTTGAAGTTAGTGGGCCTTTGTGAGGATGGTGGAAGTGAGGTTGTGTAACTTTTGAGTTGTCATATGAGGGGACATAGTCCTCATGAGCGTCCCCATTGCTCAGGATGTTTGCCACTGAGACTCTGCCATCATACTTCAGGGTTGCTAAGCAGCCCTTTGGCAAGGCCGCTTATAGGTGTTCTGGTCAGCAGTCCTAGCTGAAGCTCTTAAGGCTGGCATCAGCTGCCAAATTTGCAAGTGCCTGAGTCTTCCGGGAGTCCCAGGCTCTACTTGTCCTCAGAGCCACCCCACATGATGCCATGCAGAGCAGAGGTGAGCCGTCGCACTGAATCTCCAGACTGGAACCCTTCTGAGGGGTCATCCCAGCCCCCGGGCTTCCCACGGAATTGCCTGCGCATGTGCAGAGGGCACGCATGAATGTGGA
The DNA here is from genome assembly GCF_000754665.1 of Bison bison bison. Lineage (NCBI taxonomy): Eukaryota > Metazoa > Chordata > Mammalia > Artiodactyla > Bovidae > Bison > Bison bison. The sequence goes on along the minus strand of NW_011494796.1, from coordinate 4,758,370 downwards.
GGCTGAGAGAGAGGCCAGGGAGGAAGAGGCTAATTTGGGAGACCCCAGAGAGTCAGTGGTTGTAAAAGCCTTGAGTGGGTGACATGACCCAGGGAGAAAGGAGAGAGAGAGAAGGGGGTGTAGGACCGAGCTCTGGAGCACCTTGTCATCTAGAGAGCTGCCAGAGGAAGGGGAGCTAGGGAATGGAGGAGGGGAAGTCAGGAGAGGGGGGCATCCCAAAGGAGAGCGTTGCTGAAGATGTCTGCAGGTCATGCCCAGAAGGTCACTGGGGACCTGTCAAGAACAGCGTCTGTGCAGGGGGCAAAAGCCAGGGGAGAGGTCTGGAGAATAAATCAAAGTGTGGAGGTACAGAGGGAGTGCAGACAGGCAGTGGAAGCTCAGTTGCAGGTGTGAGGGCTGGCCTTCTGTGTGGTCAGCTGTTGGAGGAGGAGGCTTCAGATGCAGGCAGATTTGTGTCTAGAAGCAGAAACACAAGGGCTTTTCCAAAAGTCTTTGCAGACGGCGAGCGCCACTGGAAAGGGTTTCAGTGCCATGCCTTCTAGCCTGTGTCCAGAGGGCAATCAGTAGACCCATAACGGAAGTCCTGACCTTTCCTTCTCAGAGTTCCTGTGGCTCTCTCTTATTCTCTTTTGTCCAGGACTCCAGGCTTGTCTGAGGGGCTGGGGGCGCCAGAGCAGGTCTTCCGCCCATTTGTGTTCTCGGTGGCTTCAGGAAGTGCTTGATTCCTAGTGGAAGCTCACCCAACACTTGCTGATTTCTTGCTTGTCAATTTCATTCTAACAGACTGGAATCTAAGCAGCTTATAAAGAAATTATATAGCATCAGAACTTTTACAGGTTAACCCACCAGAGAGGTCGGAACTCTCAGGGCAAGGAGAGGGTTCTAACGGGTCCTGGAAGCAGGTGGCTGATGCTTCGTGGGAATTAATACAAACTACAGGTTTCTTGGTGATGGGGAAACTATGGGGAGTTAGCTACTGGTTAAACAAATGGTCTTTATTTTGTGAAACTTCTGGGTGTTGCTCCAACATTAACAAGAGGCATTCTGTCTAATGAAGCTCTGGGGGAGCTCCTTCCCCTTGATGCCAGGAGGAGCCAGTTCCCCCAGGGGCAGGTGCTGTGACAGCCCTGCTCCGCATCAGGCCCAGCGGGGCTCCAGAGGTCCCTGCTGTGATGGTGTGATGCCCGTGCTGAGCCCGCAGCCTGGGAGGCCAGAAGGGCCAGGTCTGCCTCACACCCGCAGGAGGGGAGCTGTCAGAAGGATTAGGAGGGGGGCTAAGGGTTGAAAGGGCAAGGTTGTGGGGAGCAGGCACCCATTCTGGCATGACGGGGCCCCATGCAGAGGGGTCACTGCACCCCCATGGAGCCTGGGCGAATCCTCCAGCGAGGTGGCTGCTCTGTGTCAGACTCTCAGACTCACGGTACAGCTGTCAGACCTTCGTGTCTCCACCCAGGGTTCTGGAGGCGCACAGTGGAGGCCCAGGACTGAATGGTTTGCTAGCGCTCCCTTGGGGAGATGCTGCCACCCCGCCAGAACTGCCTTTCCCAGCGACCTCTGACAGTGTCCACAGCTGTGGCCGGCAGGTTGCGGTTCCTTGCAGCCAATCCCAGGCAAGCAGGGTGACCACTGCAGAAGGGAAGGACACAGCCTCCCTCCGCCAGCCCTCGAGGACTGGTTTTTGTCTTTTACTTCACAGACAGCTTAACGTTGTTATGGAAGAACATTTTATTAAACATATTCAACTCACTTCCAATGAAATGATTAATTTTTCATTTACAGTGGTGTCCAATGTTTGTTTTCTGCGCTTTTTTTGTCCTTTCAAACCAGCACCAAAAAGTAAAACAAAAATACCATGGGTACAGTACGTAAGTTAACTAATGGAAAATATATACATTTGACTCTGAAATGAAGAAAAGAGAACAAAGCAATGATATTATTGCCATTGAGGATCTTTCCCTGTGTTCTGATAATATCAAGCCATGGTCAACCGAGAGGGTTTCATTTGCACCAATGAAATAGCACCATAAGATTGTGAGAGTCTGTAGTTAGTGACACATTTGTGCAACCAAAAAGGTACAGTACTTGAGTGACAGTACAGGGTGTTGTTAATAAAGAAACATCGCTGTTGCAACGACAGGGTTTCATTGTCTTCTGTACAAAGTGGAGCAGGAATGCCATGACGGCTTCACCAAGATCAACCATTGTTTGTGCCATGAACAGAAGGTGGGCTGGTGAATTTCAGAGCGACAGTGCCAGCAAGAGCTGCAAGAGCTCAGAAAAACCCCGAACTTTGGGGAACCAAAGGGATGTTTAATGATAACTGAATCGATCACTTGCATTCTGAGGGTGCGGGGCCCTTGCCAGGGGCGTCCAGTTGATACAGCCAGGGTGGCCAGTGGGGAGACTGAGAAGCACCAGGAAAAGGGCTCACCTCTGGGCCATGCACAGGCCTGCCCGGCTCAGGTGGGCCCGTGGTTCCCATACAGACAGCATGCAAGGCTGCCCTGACTTCTTGGCTGGCTGCCCTGATTCCGCTCCTCAGCCCCAGAGGCTGAGAGCTTTCCGTCCATCCACGGTAAAGCACAGTCCATCCGGGGCTGGGGGAAAACTAAGCCCTAGCTCCCCAAGGCTTTGAGGGCCTTGGGGGAGTCTGCTGACGGCCAAGCCGGAGCAGGGAGGACAGCGTTCTGCACAGGCCCTGGGCAGCCGCAGGCGCTCACCCTGCAGGTGGGCTGCCCCAGCCTGGCACCCTCCGGGGTCTTGCCATAGAGCACCTAAGGAACTTTGTCAACACTTCTCACAGATTCAAGTGGAACTGAACAGATGCCCGGCCATCCGACCACTTCTCTGCCTCTAGGGTAGTAACAATCAGAAAGCAAAACAAGCCCGCAGGGCAGGCTGGACAGGGCAGAGTGTCTCTTTCTGATTTAAGCTGACTCCAAAGTTGTGACGTCAAAAACACAAACACAGATACATAAACACAGCACCAATAAATCAAGAAGCACTTGGAGATGATCCCACAGAGATTAGCCTAAGTAAGATCCCCTCTGAAATAAGGGAGCAGAGGGCGGGTTTTTCATGATAAAGTCCTTGAATAGAAGTACCCATCAAACACCCACCCAGCTGGCCAGCAGACCAGACCTCCCAGCATGTCGGGTCCCCTTCCCCCAGCTCCCTGGCGGGCAGGGTCCTACCTACCATCTTTGTGCTTTCACACACTCCTGTCATCTTCCTGCCTTCAGAGAGGGCCCAACTACGTTTTGAGGGGTAAGGTGACCATAGGAGGCAAACGCCTTCTTCAGGCTTTTCTGTCATCCTTGCCCCACTAAAGTGGGTCAGTAACGACAGACAGTGACGAACACTGCATGGTCTGGACCACAGGGGAGCGGGACGAGCACACAGCCATCCTGGGCAGGGGGCACTCCTCTGCCAGGCTGAGTGGTCCTGGAGGAAATCCGCCCCGTGTCAGGGTGAAGCACCAGGTCTGAGCCTGAGTCAGCGCTTCCAGGAAGGACCAACTTCAGATAGATGGCCAGGGTCAGCGCAAAGCCATCTCTAACGCGTGCAAAGCTTCGTGAAGTACTGGCTAGAGCAGAGGTCCCATGGAGCAAAGAGGGAGTGCCCCACCCTCACAAAGCTGCGCTGAGCTCACCTCTATGCAGGCAGCAAGCCCAAGGCTAGACCAGCACGTGCCTCCGCGCACAGCACCTTGAGGAGCGGCTCTCTGTCTCCCTGTGTGGGGGACTGCAGAGATCTGAAAACTAGCTGCGTCCTCTAACCCAGACACTACTGGAACATTCTCCCCCATGTGGCTGCTGTGCAGAGCTACGTAGCCCTGGCATCCTTGGTGGTTCACACACACTCAGCCTCCCAGGGACAAGACCTCCGAGGAGAGACCCAGGACCTAGAGAGCACGTTCCCTGACCGGGCGCAGCGCCACGTGGCGTCCTGGTGGTGTCCGGGGAGCTCCGGCAGCTCCCCCTCTCCAGAGAAGCCTCCTCCCATCCAGAGCATCACTGGCTTTGAGAATAAAGCCTGTTTTTAAAGGAAAGCATCTCATTTTTTTGGATATCCTCCCCCCGCCCCCCACCCCCACCCCACGGTACATCGAGCACTGGGAATTCAAACGTCAGAGGAAAAGTCAAGACAGGGGCGCCCGTGACGTCTCTCTTGACGACCGTCTGTCAGAGGTGTTCCCTTTGAGGTACGTGGAACTTAGAAATTACAATTATTTTGTGACTCATGCCTATTTTTTTTTCCTTATTGTAGAAAGCCATCCAGTGGCTGTTAACAATATATTAAGTATAAAAGCACTAAGCAAACGTCAAGTCCACTCTCAAGTTCTATGCAGTCGGATTCTCGGGACAGCCTCCTGGGTGAGCCACGGTGTGCCTTGGTGGGTCCCGGCCGCCCAGGACTGGTGGGCTCTCAGGTGGGTGGGCTTTCATCTAGCCATGTCGTCGGGACTCAGACCTCGCGTCGGAGCATCGCGGGACCACCGGGCTGCCTGTCAGGAGCTCGGCGGTGGGGGCGGCTGGCGCATCTTGTTCGCATAGAAGTCCCTGCACGTCTGGCAGCAGCGCTGGTACCACCGCATGTCCTGGCAGAGGTTCTTCTCTCGGATGACCCTGCAGTACACTGTCCATTGGTCCCGTGTGCATTTGTAGGTCAGGGCAGCTAAGGGGGTGGTGGAGAGAGAAAGACCAGGGGTTACCGGTGCCTGCGGATAACACTCCCAGGCCGCCCTCCCCTACGTGGACGCTGGAACCCTGCACAGACTGGGGGGACCATGCCCCTTCCAGGGCTGTAGCTTTCACAAGGGACACTCTGGGTCCAACCTGACCATTTCGGGGTTCGGTGCGAGGGCACTGCCACCCCTGCTTCTGAGCTGAATGGCATCCACAGTCGGTTTATGGGAGAGGATGCAATCTGTTGAAATTTATAAAACAGAAGGGCCCAGGGAGTGGACATCCAAGGGCCCACAAAAGCACACGGTCACAGCACAAGCAAGTGGCCTGAATCTCCCTGCTCTCGGTCATGCAGACACACACTCCTGCCCGATCGAGGCCTCTGGAGGATACCAAGGAGGGCTGTGCATGCCAAAGCCTGGCGAACACCTCAGCAAGCTTGAAGACCACCCCCAGTGAAGCTTGTTTGGAAACCCCTTCACGTTGGTGGCACCCCAGCATTAGGGAAAGGGGCTCTGGGTGGGAAACTGTTCCCGAAGGATTTCTATTTGGAAAAGCAGAAACTCTTTCAGTGGAATCATCAGATCATCACTAGACATTCTTCTTTTTGGGCCACCACTGGCTGGGGATGTGGCCAGGTAAAGGGCTGGGTTTGGAGCACTCAGGGCCAAACTGCTCACACCAAAGCTCCCTGCCAAATTAAAGGCTCCAATCTGTCAACACCTCTGCTTTTTCTTGAGCATCAGCTTCAGGAGCATTCCATGTATGTATCACCCAGATTTCATAAATGACACCCCCAGATCCTTCATTTACTGAATAAGTACCTTCCTTTGCCTTCTTCATGCA
>NW_011494796.1:4733093-4752736 GCF_000754665.1 Bison bison bison | reverse complement strand
ATCCCAAAACATTTGAGGAGCATTCTCTCATGTTGCCCTTTGTTGGGAGAGGGGCTCAAGGGTTTGAGGCATCTTTTTCATGACAAGGAATGAAATTCCATCTCTGAAACCTCAGATCCTCTCCAGAACTGACACACGTTGGCCTCTCCAGAGCTCAAATAAAGCCCATGGAGCATGCTTTCTGGCTTACAGAATTCCCACCACCAGTGGGGACTCGCTGGCCAGGGGGTGCAGCAGCCCCAGGAGTGGGGGCTCAGCAGAAGCACTCACCGAGCCGAGGGGAGGTGATGGTGTTCACATTGATCTTGTCATTGCAGACTTCCTGGTGGCACTGTTTGTAGGCGGCTGGCTTGGAGAGGGCAGGGCACTCATTGCCATGGCGCCCGGTGACCTTGTGCATGCACTGCACCACCCGGGACTGCAGGCCCTTCCCGCAGGTCGACGAGCACTGCCAGAGACAGGGAGAGGTGGGCTGGGGACAGCTGAGCTAGGAGCTGAGCTCGGGCTGAGGGGCTTTGACGATGCCACTCCTGGGTCTGGCCCCTGCATGTCATTCCTAAGTGCTTAAAATAATCGCTGTATAAGAGGGCTTGGCTGCATACCAGTAGCCTGATGGAAGACTGTTTCAAGATGTTACAGACTGCATGTCTGGGTCCCCTCCACCTCCAAATATCTACACGTTGAAGCCCTAATGCCCTTGTGTGTGTTAGTTGCTCAGCTGTGTCCGATTCTTTGTGACCCCATGGACTGTAGCCCACCAGGCTCCTCCATCCATGGGATTCTCCAGGCAAGAAAACTGGAGTGGGTTGTCATTTCCTTCTCTAGGGGATCTTCCCAACCCAGGGACTGAACCCAGGTCTCCCCTATTGCAGGCAGATTCTTTACTGTGCGGGCAGCCCAGGAAGCCCTAACCCTCAGTGGGATGGTATTTGAAAGTACGTCCTTTGGGAGGTAACCGGGTTTAAATGAGGTCATGAGGGTGGGGCCCCCATGATAAGATTAGTGTCCTTATAAGAAGAGGGAGAGAGATCAGGGTTCTTTCCTTCCACCGAGTGAGGACACATGAGAAGGCGCCTGTTTGCAAGCCAGGAAGTGGCCTCTCACTAAGAGCCAAATATGCTAAGTACCTTGACCTCGGACCCAGCCTCCAGGACTACGAGAAATAAATGTCTTGTTATGCAAGTCACCCAGACTGCGGTATTTCATTACAGCAGCCTGAGCTGACTAAGACACATTGCTGAAATATTAATTTATGCTCATTGCACTTCACCTCCCACCATCTCACTCCTGTTCCAGAGAACCAGCTGGGCTTTAAAATTCTCCAGATAGTGAGCAGGGTGGCGTGCTGGCACCCAGGATAGTGAGCAGGGTGGCGTGCTGGCACCCAGGAAGGGACTGAACCTGATGATCGCAGGGATGTCCCTGGCACCTTGTGCCACACAAGGCTCCCAGGCATTTGCCCAGCCCTGGATGTAGGGAGGAACCCAATAACCATGGGGTTGAGTTTCCACAAGGCTGGAAGGGTGGGGCTCAGAATTAAATAGAGATACAGGAAATGAAGATGTGCAACCTTTCTTGCATGATGGATTCGTGGACTAATACAGGGGCTAACAGTTTCAATTTAGACACTCAATCCCTAGTTCTTGGCATTTCCAGCATTTGCAGATGGCTAAAATCAAACCAGTGGAGTTTGGCAGACCATCCCGCCCTCCCATAGACAGGCCTTATAAGACTGTGTGTTCTGTCTCCTGCCCTTCCTCTAGTTCCCCCTTGTGCCCCTTAAAGTGTTTTACAGGGAACCTGCTGGGTATCCAGCATCAGGATTCCCTCCCCCAATCCTGCTTGCCAGCTCCTTGCCCTCACTTGCTTTCCTGGGAGCCCCTAGAACCATCTCTCCATTAAGTTGTTCAGCTCCCGGCCAGAGAGCCTGGTCCACACACACACTCTCTTCATCTGGGCTCCACTAACATGCACACAACCTGTGGCTTACAGGGCTCTGAGGGCACTCTGCAGAACTTGAATAAAGCAAAGACCACAGGTGCAGCAGCCCAGCCAGGGCGGACACGGGCACCTAGAGGTGAGAGGGGAGCAAGGCCTCTCTGAATGCCACACGTAGTGAGGATGCCAGGCGCTATCTGCATCATGTGTCTCCCCATTTCTCCCCTTGGTCAACCCTGGCCTGTGCTGGAGGAGGCGCCTTCTCCAGGGCCTGGGAGGAGCCCTCCTGCACAGGCTCGGTGCGGAGCCCTTCATCCGTGAGAAGCGGCCATCGTCTGTGCTCCCAAAGGGGATTTTGTGCCCCAGGTGAATTCTTCTGCTTTCTAGTCTAACAAGCAAGATCACAATTTTTTTTTCCACTTTAGAAAGATGAAAGGCTCAGAGGGCACAGTGCTCTGATGGGGAACAGTCTTTCCAAACCATAACCGACGTAGGAAAACCACAATGCCCCCTTCCCCCCCCTCCTCCGCTGAGGGTCCTGGCACGTTCAAACCAGAATGGGCTCTCCCTGAGAGGCAAGGCTGTGCGCCTTGCTCCATGCCCATCTTCTTGGTAAGGCCATTAGGGGAAGCTCGCAGCTTGGAGATGCATCCCTCGCGCATGATAAACACACATTCCTGGGTTCCGCCCCAGAGCTCAGGAGTTGGTACAGGAGCACAGGGAAGTCTGAGGGGTGCTCTGTGGAGGCATGAGGTCACATGAGCAGGTTCCCACAGACTAGATACACAGAACAGGTGCCACAGCCATGTGACTTCTGCCTGGAGGGCATCCCCGAGGGAGAGGCTGCAGGCTGGGGATCTGCTGCGTGGGGTCACCTGGAGAACTTGGAAAGATCTCGATGCCCAGACCCATCAGTCAGTATCCCTGGAGGAAGCACCGGGCATCAGTGTTTTTCAAAGCTCTCCAGGTGACTCCAACAAGCAGCCAGAGCTGAGAACCTCTGACTCATCTGGATTTCTTCCCTGGGTCCTGCGTATAGTGTGCAGAGCTCTGTTTTCTTACGAAGAAGTAGTCAAGTATTTGTATACAAATATGTGTAATTGGAAAGGACTCTGATGCTGGGAGGGATTGGGGGCAGGAGGAGAAGGGGACGACAGAGGATGAGATGGCTGGATGGCATCACTGACTCGATGGACGTGAATCTGAATGAACTCCAGGAGTTGGTGATGGACAGGGAGGCCTGGCGTGCTGCGATTCATGGGGTCGCAAAGAGTCGGACACGACTGAGTGACTGAACTGAACTGAACTGATGTGTAATTAAGCTTCCTAGGTGGCACCAGTGGTAAAGAACCTGCTTGCCAAAGCGGGAGATGTTTAAGAGGCATGGGTTTGATCCCTGGGTCAGGAAGATCCTTTGGAGAAGGGAATGGCAACCCACTCCAGTATTCTTGCCTGGAGAATCCTATGGAGAGGAGCCTGGCCGGCTACAGTCTGTGGGGTCACAAAGAGTCAGATACAACTGAAGTGACTTAGCACAGATGTATAATTAAGCAAGAACAGATGTCCACCTGAAGTCCCAAATATTAAGTTTATATAGAGGTGATGTGCTGCATGCTAAGTCACTTCAGTCGTATCCAACTCTTTGGGACCCTATAGACTGTATCCCTCCTTCAGGGGATCTTCCCAATCCAGGGATCAAACCCATGTCTCATATTTCCTGCATTGGCAGGCAGGTTCTTTATCATCAGTGCTATCTGGGAAGCCCAGAGAGGTAAGAGGTGTGTTCAAATACTAGAAGTGAAGCCTTTCATTCAAAATTATTCTTGGAAAAGAATAAATTGCCTAAGTAACAACAAAACCTCCCACAGTTCAAGACAGGGGTAAGGGGTGCCCTCAATTATTTGTAGCAAGAACAGCTGGGAGTTAAAATAAAAAGAAAGGCAAAGAAATTTAGCTTTTTCCTCCTGGAAGTAGGACATTATAATCTGTTAAGTTATGAGGGAGGGTGGTGTAAAAATGTTTAAAAATCACTTGAAAAGTAATCTGGGAAGTGGCTATCTGCAGAGACTGGAAGTCCAACCCGACAGGGTGAGTGAAGGAAATGGCCCAGGGTCCTGCGTGCTAGTTGCTCAGTCGTGCCTGACTCTTTGAGACACCATGGACTGTATGTAGCCCACAGGCTCCTCTGTGCATGGGATTCTCCAGGCACGAATCCTGGAGTGGGTTGCCATTTCCTACTCCAAGGGATCTTCCCAACCCAGGGATTGAACCTAGGTCTCCTGCATTGCAGGCAGATTCTTTACTGTCTGAGCCACCAGGGAAGCCAGGTTCAGGGTCCTAACACAGTGTGAAGTCCTACGAATGAGAGCAAAGCCTTGCCTGTTCTGAGTCCTGCCAACATGGAGCAAGGTTACCCACTGCAGAGCAAGGCCATGCCAACCTTGTGAGGGAATACCCAATGAAAAGAGCACATCCAAAAAAAGGCGGCATCTCAGTGGCTGGGCATGGCAGTGCCCTGCACATTGGAAAACTGAACAAGGGATCAGAAGGCAGAGTGAGTGGTGAAGAAGACAGATGCTGCAAATGCTCGGATGCACTTTACAAAATTGCTTATATTCAACTGTTTTCAACTCCGCAGGAAATAGCAATTTTATCAGGTTCCACTTCGTAATACAATAAAGACAGAAAATAGCAGTATTTCTAAATTAAAACATATAAACTTTAAATATGAACATATAATTACGTGACTAAGTTACATATTTTAAGTAGGCATTTGACTAGCCCACCTACACCATTAAAGACTTATATTTAAATTGCTCATAAATTTTTTTAAAGCCCTGCTCCCTGGGAAAGCATGTGTGTGAAGCCTCATTCCGGTGACTACTGGGTAATTGGGGAAGAGGGGGCCATGTGTGCTACTGGATGGACCACTGGGCCTTGTGGTGTCTTGACTTGGCTCACGGGTGCCACCTGCCATGGGAAACACAGCAGGAGGAAAAGCGGGCTGTCCTGGTGCTCCCTGGAGAAGGAGGTGGGTAGGCCGTGGTGGGGTTTCTGGGTCCTCAGGAAACTACACAGGCTAACAGAGAAGGACCTGGGACTCTGGTCTCACTTTCATGGGCCCCCTGACTGCGAGGTATGCAGATGCTGCCAGCAGGGCACTTCCTGCCCAATGCCTCTTGCAGCTGTCATTATTATTTATGTGCAATCAGGGCAAGGGCTCAATCCTATGGACCTACTAAAATCACACCCAGAACTCACAAAGCCTCTGGTGTGAAAGGACAGATGACCGTTGTAAAATTCAAGAGCCTGGGGCAACCTGGAAGACTAATCTCCCCTCTGAGAGTTCTTAGTCTTGTTTATTAACATGCTCTGGGCCTGGGCTGGGGCAAAGTACTCCGGACGCCTCCCTCCTGTATGCAGCTTGTTCTGTCTGTGGGCTCAGCTGTAGGATTCCACAACAGTGTGGAACATTTTACAACCATCCACTGAGATATACGGCTGCCAGAGTCTTGCCCAAGGTTACAGGTAGTGAATGGGAAAGGAGAGACAGGACCCCAGCTGCCCCATCCCACGGACTGAATATCATCTTCCTGTATGAGTTAGAGGTTGTACTGGATGGAGCTTCTATGGAGGGCCAGGAATCAGAAAAACAGGTGATTGCCCAGATCCACCATTTCTTCGTTATTTTTCCTAGCTCAGTCACTGATGTTTTTCCCAGTCTGTAAAAAGCACTGCCCTATGAGATCTCAGTGGGTGTCTCCAAAGTTCTGCAGAGGCTGTAGCATCTGTCCTCATGGCTTTCAGCACCTCCAAGAGGCAGGGCCGGGCCTGATGCTCAGCTGCTGTGGGGCCTGCTGAGATCCTGCAGACGCTGCCCCTCGTAGGGATCTGACTCGAGGACTTGGGCTTCCCTGATAGCTCAGCTGGTAAAGAATCTGCCTGCGATGCAGGAGACCCTGGTTCAATTCCTGGGTCAGAAAGATCCGCTGGAGAAGGGATCTACCCACTCCAGTATTCTTGGGCTTCCCTTGTGGCTCAGCTGGTAAAGAATCCTCCTGCAATGCGGGAGACTTGGGTTCAATCCCTGGGTTGGGAAGATCCCCTGGAGAAGGGAAAGGCTACCCACTCAAGCATTCTGGCCTGGAAAATTCCACGGACTGTACAGTCCATGGGGTTGCAAAGAATCGGATACGACTGAGTGACTTTCACTTTGGGTTATGCAAGATTTTAGCTGCAGTCCTGAGGGCTTCCGTTCACACAGCTCTGGGCTGTGAACGGCATGTGCTCACTCAGAAGAACCTTTGAGAACGTCAGGTGTCTGCATAGCCTCCTGGGAACGGGGGCTGAGCCAGCCCTGGAGAGGCTGTTTCGAGCATCAGGTGAGGAGACAGATGGGTTACAGAGTAGCCCATACAGAAACCATCCCATTTTTGTTCAGTACCTATGGGAGTGTATGTACCCATATAAAAGTTTGGAAGACAAACCATTGAAAAAGTTTACCATGTCGTCACCTGGTTTGTGGGGCTAGTTTTTTCTTCTGTCTTTCCAAGCGAGATGGAATCACCTACGTAATTAAACACAAAAGTGGAGAATTCCACCAAGGACCCTTTGGTGCAGCTGCCACCTTCCAAGCCTGCTGCATTTTCATCTGGGCCAAGGGAGGGCCTCAAATGGCCCTGGCCTAAAATCCACATATACCTACCCACTCCTTGGCTGGAGTTTCAGCAGGGATGGTCAGTGTGGGCAGGACAGGCCTGTCAGCAAGCTGCATCCCCCCTTACTAGCAGTGTGACCTCGGACAAGTTACTTCACCTGTATGAGCCCTGGCTTCTTTATTTGTAGCTTGAGGATAATAAAATCTTTCTTGTAGGATGATTTCTAAGGTTAAAGACAGCTTAGAACAGGTGCCTGGCAGGGAGTCTGGGATGGACAAAGGCTGCTACTATTGTTAACAACAGCAAGCACACAGGTCTAAAAGCAGAGAGAGCTGGCCGGGGGTCCCCTGAACCCGGGAAGGTGCCCTGAGTCACTGGCCCGCGTAGCAGGTGCAGACATCCACCTTTGCCTGGCTCTCGGCAATGATCGGGCAGCGTGACCACACGGCGTGCAGGAGCAGTTAGAGGGTGACTTGGCCCCGAAGACACACGTGATTCCAGAGAGGCTGCAGGGCTGCATCCCCCTGTAACCTGAGCTCGTGGCATTAAGGGTAACACAGGCACAGACGATGACTCTCACCTCTGTCGGCCTCTGCCCAGCCCCTGTTTTAGGTAAACAGCAAGGAGACGGCAGTGTCTCCTGATAGCATCGAATTAGCCCCAGGCATCACTGTGAAGCCATTTTTTAGGCTTTTAAAAACTAAGCAAACAGGTCTATAAAAAAACAGATCTGGTCTTGTGTGAAGCTCTCTGTCACTGTTGGGTAGGTTTTTCAAGCCACTCTTGACATTAACATTTAATGTGGCTCCCCAAGCCTCAGGAAACCAAGACAGAAGAGGAACAGTAATAAATCCGCCAGGAAAGCTCCTTCCTGAGTGAGTGCAGACCCCCAGGCCCCGTCTCCAGCAGTGCCTGCAGCGGCCCACCACACACAAGGCCGGGGGACCTGCCACCCATCCTGTGGGTGGCGACGATGATGATGCTGGTGGGGTTGGCAGCAGAAGAGCGGCAGGGCCCACTCTGCCCACCCGCCTGCTGGTGCTGGGCGCGAGGCTCATACTCGTTCTCAAGAGTCCTCCTTAATCTTCATGCTAATGGCCACTAGGAGCGGGGAGGTGCTCAGAACACAGCAGGTGCAGAATCACCGTGTACGCAGGGTGCAGCACTGCCTGCAGGGAGGCGGAGCGTGAGGCTCAGAGCATCCACATCCTCCTGCGATGCAGCCCCAGGCCCCCACCCAGCTGCTGCGCGGAGGCCTGCACGCCTCCCGGACACTCCTCCCTGCAGGGCGGGACCAGGCCTCTTACCACCAGGGGCCCAGCTCCAGGACACCTCCACCAGGGTGAGCTCCTCTCCACGCCTCCCAGCTGTGACATCAAGCCCATACATGACACCAGATCAGGAAGCGATGTTGTGAGAATCAGCTAAAGGAAGTTGTAAGAATCCGGGGAAGAGGAAAACGTGACGGGCATGTTTATTACATACACAAGCACTGGATCCTACAGAGCAGGGGACGGGCAGGGGCTCCTGACACAGGCTCTGGGGTGGGCAGGAGATGGGGTGAGTGTGCAACAGTGCAAGGATGAACCCTCACATCATGATGTGCCCGCACCACGCTCTCACCGAGCCATCCTCTGAAGGGCAGGACAGTGAGGGAGCTGCGGAAGGAATCCCCTTGCAGGAACTCCATTTTCTGCTTGAGTCTAAAAGGCCCTGGGAGAGTAAAATGTCAAAAGACGTTTTGACAGATTTCCCCCCAGACTTGGCATGAACCATAAAAACCTCAGAAGCTGCTGAAACCTGAAACAGCACGTTTAAACAATGATGAAAATCCCCACCATCTTTGCTCCTGCCTTGAAACTAGAAATGCTTTCACACACACACACACACACATGTTCCCCTTTCAACTCATACTTTGTTTCAAACTGTTTTTGAAATCCTCGAATCCTTGAATCCTAACCTCAGCCTTAGCTTTGGGTTCACCCCGTCTCTGAATTCACAGCCTGCTGACCTACAGGTTCTGTTTGGGATGCTATGGTACCCAGAAGGCCGAGGTCACCCCCGTGACCTGCAAGGACGGGTTCTCCCAAGAGCTCTTGCTTCTTGCTCCGGACAGGCGCCATGAGCACAGAGTGGGCCACAGGGGCTGGTTCACTGTCTGCCCCTGGGCAGAAGCTGCCACCAGTGTGGTGACACAGCTCTCCCAGCTCCTCAGCGACTGTTAGAAAGGCCATCCACCCCTACTACAGAGGATGGCCTAGGTGTCCAGCAAATGCTGCACAGCTGTCTCCTGCCCCGAGCCATGCTGTCCTCACGCGGAGCTCCAGGTCAGAGCACGCGCTATTTCACAGGGTTCAAACCACATTCAAAGAACTCATTTCCTAAGGCATAAATAGTTTACAAGACACATGATTCGGGCCAGAGATGAGAGCCCTGGGTGTCCTGGATAATGATGGTGAAGATGATGATGATAAAAATGCCGAAGCCAGCCAGCGTCTTAGGGGCCTTATATGGATGCTGTAGGAGGTGGGCACCCCTAACGCCATCTGACAAAGAATGACTCTGCTTCAAGGTTATGGCATCGGGAGAGCAGGGACGTGCCCCTGTGTTACCCTGCAGAGGTGCCCTGCTCTGAGGTCGCTGACAGCGTGTGTCAAAACTGAAGTGTTTTTTAGGGATGGCAGCTTCTCTGATTCAGTGGCCAGGTCTATGGTTAAAACCTAGGCTGGCATGTGAGGCAGGTACCCCCACTCTCTGACCTCTGATTCCACACAAAGGAGGCTGATCTGAGGAAGCACAAAGGTGAACGAAGCACAGCAGGGGGAAGGAGGGGGCAAAGGCAGAGGCCTTCAGACTACAGCTGGCCCTTGAACAACATGGGTTATTCCTCCAAGTCCTCAGTCCCTCTGCGTCCGAGGATGCCCCCTGGACCACACACACTGCAGTATTTACTGTTGGAAAATATCTGGGTATAAGTGGACCCTGTAGTTCAAACCAGCGTCGAACAAGGGTCAACTGCGTTCAGTTCACTCCCATGCAGGCGCCTCACCTGGCAATTCCAGGGACCCTGCTGCCCTACACCAAGTTCTTCTCTCTCATCTGAGCAGGTGTGGGCCATGGACTTTTCTTTAACATCATGACCCAGTGGCCAGCTCTGCTCCCCCTGACAAAATGCTCTAGGCCAAGGGAGAATCTACCCCACTCCCTCCTGCCCTACTCAGAAAAGCACTGAAGTCTGATGACTTTCCTTTCACTGCTGCCTACACTCCCGAGAGCAGCATGGGATGGAGGATTTCCTGATCCCTGTCTTCAGGGTTTCCCTGGTGGCTCAGATGGTAAAGAATCCGCCTACAATGCAGGCGACCTGGGTTTGATCCCTAGGTCAGGAAGATCCCCTGGAGAAGGGAATGGCTACCCTCTCCAGTAGCCTTGCCTGGAGAATTCCATGGACAGAGGAACTTTATGATCTACAGTCCTGGGGTCGCCAAGAGTCTGACATGACTAAGCAGTTACCTTCTGTGGGTTTCCCAGATGGTGCTAGTGGTAAAGAACCCACCTGGCAATGCAGGAGATGTTAAGGGACTCAAGTTCGATCCCTGGGTAGAGAAGCTCCCCTGGAGGAGGACATGGCAACCTGCTCCAGTACTCTCGCCTGGAGAATCCCAAGGACAGAGGAGCCTGGTGGGCTATCATCCATGGGGTCACAAAGAGTCAGACACAACTGAGCAACTAACTCTTTCACTTTCACCCGCTTGCAGAGTGCTGGCTGTCTCTGTTATACAGTTTCACACGTCCCAGAAAAGAGCCCTGGTATCTCCAGTGCCTTTCATGCCTGCTCTTGGATGCTCAAGTTTCTTTTAATTAGGACTCAACTGCTTATTTTACAAATAAAGGGAGACAACATGCATGATCGTCTGTAGAGACAACAGATTGATACTACAGTATAAATGACTAATTCAAAGCCCTGGGGACAGCAGGTTTTGATTGGTGAGTTGGAGAGAGAGTGGATAAATATGTGACTTTACAACAAGCTTATGATTATGCTGGTTAGAGCTGAGGCATATAATAGTTCATCTCCTTCCCATTTCAAATTAAAAACCCAAGCCTCTGATATTATTATGCATTTAAAGGAAAGACAGATTAAGAGCCAGAAGGCAAGGACCGGACTCTTAGCCCTGCCATTTTCTAGTTATGTGACCTCCAGAAAAAAATCTCACATCACTACTCTGAGCCTCAGTTTCTTCACCTGTAAAATGGGGATAGGGTCAAATGAGAGAATGTGAGTGCAAATGCTTTGTAAATTCTAGAGACCTGGTGAATGTCAGGACCACGGTCAATGGGCCCAGCAGAAGTAGCATCACTCTCTACTAGCACTCCATTCAGGGCTGCCCCCCGGCAGGGGCTGTAGTTCATACCTGCCAGGGGACTCAGTGAGGCCTAGCATCTGTAGCTGGCTCTCTGTCTCCTGGATCTCCTGGGCACTGTCCATCTTGTCCCCTCAGTGCCCAGCACAGCCTGGCACACAACAGGAGCTCAGGAAATGCTGGTTGAACCACACTGAACTTGGCTGCAGGCAAGTGGGTGCCCAGACTGGCCCCGTAGGCCAGCTTTGCAGGGTTCGGGGAGCCGTCAGGTCCCAGCACAGGAAGTGCAGGCTTCAGAAGTGGTGAAAAGCTCTCTGGAACAAGCCCCCTCATGACACAGGTCTGTCTGTTTCTAAGGCCATGGAACTCAAGCTCCCATCCCTCTGCCCACAACCCCAGAAGGTATCTGACTGCTGTTCTGGGAAGGCACTGACATGGCCCTGTTTGAATGAGACGCTCTCCCTGACTTCTTCCCGGGGCTCTGCGACTGTGGGCACGTGCATTTTTACAGCTTCATTTGGTCTCCCACAGCCTCTGGGACATGCTGGGGCTCAGGTGTGAGCAGCACGCTTGGGGTTCCACCAAGGCCTCAAGTCAGGCCAGCCCCCTTCCAGGGCACCTCCGCCAGCACCAGGAAGTCAATGGCCACTTTGATCTTTTTGGTAAAAGGGAACATACTCTTAAAAGAGTCAGTGGTCTTCATTAAAACACCATCTATTATAATCCCTCCAGAATAATTTGTTTCTAATTATTTCAGTGGTGATTAATGCCTCTGGTCTTGAAACTGTAACATCTCAACTTTTGATGAAAAGTCATGCTGCTCTAGAAAGAAATGTGATTTCCTCCTTTCCCAGTTTCAGGGGCACTCTCTTCCTCACCCCTGACTCCCCACCCCTCGCTCATTCTATCAGCAGGTTGAATACGTAGGCTCAGCATTTAGTGGGAGAAAACAATGATTCCCACAGATCTGGAAATAGCTTATATCCCAGGAAGGCAGGCAGCTGCAGGGCAGTTTCCAAACAGAGCAGAGCGATAATAATGCCCTCAGCAGGGCTGGGAAAGTGAAGCAGGTTTTTGGATAGGTCTCTAGTTAGTGTTCAGCCGTTTGCTGAGGATGGGGGAGGGGAAGGGGCCCTGAATGCCCTCCAAGCCCGCCCTGCCTCAGCCAGGCTCTGGGTGTGGCTCTCAGGCCCCCTCACCCAGCCAGAGGAATGGATGCTTGGTCCTGCTCACTTCAGGAAGTGCAGGATGGTACCTGCAGCTTGTCCTTGGGCTGGCCCGTCCATCACCTCCCTGGAGACAGGCTCATCTTTCTCAGCAGCACCTCTGGGTCAAGTGATGGGAGTCTGCTTGGAAGGAAGATGTCAAAGCATCCAGATACACTGCACCAGGGGTCTAACAGGGCTCGGACTTCTTTCCACTTTCCTTCTGGGCAACTTGTTTGCTGCCTTCAAAGTCTGGCATGTGGGAGGTCTGGATGCCGGTTAGAGGAGGGTTACCCACAATGACTGGATTGAAAGTGCATCAGACTCCAATTGTGTGATGGCGCAGACAGTAAAGTGTCTGCCTGCAGTGCAGGAGACCCGGATTCAATCCCTGGGTTGGGACGATCCCCTGGAGAAGGAAAGGGTAACCCACTCCAGTACTCTTGCCTAGAAATATCCCATGGGTTGAGGAACCTGGTAGGCTACAGACCATGGGGTTGCAAAGAGTCGGACATGACTGAGCGACTTCACTTCCAAAATAACCTATCAATCAGAAAGCAAATCCAGGCTGAACAAGTGAAAATGTTAGGGGGCCACCATCCCCTGGAATCTGCTTCCATCAGTGCAGTCACCCAGTGAGTGAGAATGAGGGCCCCATGGGATTCGTATCTGTCCCACGTCTCCAGAGCAGACACAGGGAAGCAATAGGCGGATCTCTTCTCCTGTGCTGGGAAGGGGGCAGGGCATGTGCCAGCACACTCAGAGGTGGGCGCTGCAGAAGGGGGTAGGGGTGAGCAAACAGTTGGGGTGGGGGTCTCCTGGTTCAGTTCTATGCGGTCGCCATCCCCACCAACCCTTGTTTCCAGTGTGTGCACACGTGCACACACACACACACACACACAGTTCAGGTCTATGCGGTCGCCATCCTCACCAACCCTTGTTTCCAATGTGTGCACACGTGCGTGCATGCACACACACACAACACACGGTTCAGGTCTATGTGGTCGCCATCCCCACCAACCCTTGTTTCCAGTGTGTGCACACGTGCGCACACACACACACACACACACGGTTCAGGTCTATGCGGTCGCCATCTCCTCCAACCACTGTTTCCAGTGTGTGCACACATGCGTACACACACACACACACCCACACACCCACACACGGTTCAGGTCTATGCAGTTGCCATCCCCAGCAACCCTTGTTTCCAGTGTGTGCACACACGCACGCATACACACACACACACACACACACACACACATGCACACACGGTTCAGGTCTATGCGGTCGCCGTCCCCACCGACCCTTGTTTCCAGTGTGTGCACACACACGTGCACACACAAACACACACATGCTACCTTCCAAGTCAGCGTCCCTATAGTTCTCGGCTGGGAAGAACGAGCTTGCCCTGGGCCCTGGCTCTGGCCAGACCTGCTGGGGAGGGGGTGGCTGGCACTAGTCCAGGGCTTGCCCCAAAGGCTGGATGCACACCAATCCAAAGCCGTTGGATACCAGCCCTGGACAGAGGCCCTGCACATCCCTTTGGTCTCTCTCGTTCTCACTGCCCAGCTGATCAAGCTGGCTGTGGCAGAAAGCAGGCACTGCAGCCTTCTAATATCTTAGAGTCCGGAAGGCCAGGAGGCGTTATGCTTCATGGCCTGGCTAGGAAGGTGAAGGCCAGAGAAAGGCTCTACTTCCCTGGAAGCCATGCACAGTGGGCTGTGTGGGGGGCAGTTTGCCAGAATGTGCGCCCATGTCCTCGGCCAAGGAGGGGCCAAGTGCTGCGCTGAGCTCCTTGGTGTTCCTCACATCCATCCTCGGACATTCCACTGCTCCTGGGACCAGGGGGCTTATGGCGCCCAGGAAAACAAAATGCCCATCTGGTCCTCAAATCCAGAGTTATTAGAAGCTCTGGCAAGGCTCATCCACAGAGCACCCACCACGGGGACTCAGGACCCCACCATGTGTCCACCCGGTGGACGGAGTTCTGAACTGGGGCTCAGGAGCCTGGACTCTGTCAGAGAGCCAGGGCAGAGTTGCTTAACCTCTCTGCACCTCCGCTCCTTCTGTTAAGCAGGGATCAGCACGGGAGAGGGCTGGGGGCGCAGGGGTCACTGCACAGAGGAACCAAGGCTGGGGCCCCAGACCCCCAAGGCCCGGCTTATCCCTCCTCACCTCTCCTCCTGCCCAGGGACACCCGTGACCACAGGAGTCGCCCTTTAGCGGTACAGGCTGCATTCAGGATGTGACCACCAGGACCCTTCAAATAATGATAGCTTTATTCTAATTCACACCTGGACATATGGAATCCAGATAACACTATTCTGCCTGGCCAGACAGGTAAATTAAAGCCCAAAGGGCCTGCAGGAGCCTGGGGAGACGCAACAGCCCCTGCTGGGCCCCAGGTCACAAAGGCCATGTGCAGATAGAGGCCAGGTTGCCAGGTTTCTGTAGAAAGGCCCAAATCCAGATTGCCAGGTGAAATTTCCCATTTTTTAACTGTTAGCAATCAATTCTAAACTGTTCCCACCAGCATATGGCCTTAGAGCATAGATATCAATGGAAGCAAATGGGGAGCTTCCGGTTACTGAGACCAAAAGGAAACAAACACGCTCCAGGTTCTCACTGGAAATTTTCATCAGAAAATCAGACAGGAGAAACAGTGTTTGGAAGAAGATTCTAGAACACTCCTGGAAGGTTCTAGGGGGGACAATGGTATCCACCTTGGGTATGTGTCAAGGATATCAGACGAATGAATAAAGGAATAGCTACAGGGAACTTTCATTCACTTGAATGCTGTTGAACCCCCCTGCCCTGAGGCTCTGGGAGATGTCCTCCTTTCCTCACCCCAGGGCCCTGTGCTTTCCCATCAAGCGTTGTCCAGCCCTCGCCCAAGGGCCCTGGGGACAATGACGCTCTGTCCGCCCACAGAACCTCTGTGTCTGCCTGGGGACAGACTCCCAACCGCTGAGGAGGTTCTCTCAACGGCTGGTGACCAAACCCACTACAGGATGCATGGGTCCCCTTGGCACTCTTTCCTGTTTTGGGGGTTCTCAGGGCCCTTCTAAGTGGACCCCATATGGGGTCACCAGCAGGTATGGAGTTGGGAGAGAAAGTGAATTCAGCTGGTGAGACTGGGACCATCTGGTTGAACTGGGGCCCACGGTGAGAGGGCTGAGCCCCCTGAGGCGCCTCCGCTTCCTGGGCAGGATGTGAGAGGGCTGAGCCCCCTGAGGCGCCTCCGCTTCCTGGGCAGGATGGGCGCGCAGGCACCATACTCACCTTGGACCAGCTCCCAGTTTTCCACTCGTAGCAGCCGGAGTAGTCCTCACAGGGCTCCTCGGCTCTCGGCCTAGTGGACGCATCGCATTTTCCTTGGGAGTTGGTGCATGTCACAGTCCGTTTCTGTGTGCCTTTGCCACAGCTGGCAGAACACTGCAAGACACCACTCGGAGACTGAATCCAGTCCAATCCAGTCAGGTCTATCCACACCTGTTAAGTGCCTACCAGGTACCAGCCCCAGCACTGAGGATGCAAGGATGAAGATGCTATTTTTCTGTTCTCGAAAAGCTCCTGGCCTTTTTGACTCTTATGCACACGGTCCCACCCGGCTCCTCCCAGCTGGCCTCCAGGTCCTGTGCTTGGCCTGAGCCACTCTGGAGCAAAGGCACCAGTTCAGGGTTGGCGGCGGGGAGGAGATGGAGAGCAAAGCCCCCAGTGACTCTCACAGAAGGTGCCTGGCAAGCCCCTGGGTTTCATGTGAACGCCAAGAATGGTAACAGGGTAATGTTCCCTGTGCTATTTTACTTCCTGGGAAACACAGGAAGAGATGGTGTGGGCAGGGGACCCAGAGGAGTGATGCGTGAATCCTCAGTTTCCCACACCCCTAGGCAGCAAGATCCACGGAAACATGGACAGAGCTGGGGAGGTGACAAGGCACAGAGGAGGCAGACCTGGGGGTGGTCTGGAGTCCAGTTGGGAGGTTCCCAGCCCTACCCTCTGGGCTGGAGATCGGCTGATGCCTGGCTGACACGAGTGAGTTCTTACCTATCTCAAAACAAAGTACGAGGGAACTCAAATCCTGGCTCTGTAACTACCTGGAGGGGTGGGAGGTCGGGGGGAGGTTAAAGAGGGAGGGACACATGTATACCCGCAGCTGACTCACGTGGACGGACGCCAGAGGCCAATGCAATATTGTGAAGCAATTTTCCTTCAGTTAAAAATAAACGAGTTTGGGGAAGAAAAAAACAAAGCACGAGGAGGAGAGGACCCTTGATCCTGGGAGACATAACTGACTTGATCAGCAAGCAGAGGTGACCTGGTTGGGGAACATGGGGAGCCCACCCTTTGGTTCGTCGTGTGGGGAAGCCCAGTCCCCACCATGGAGACAAAAATGCAGCCTCCAGAGATGGTGGGCTGAAGGCAGGGTTCTGTCCAATGCACAGACATGAAGAGACCCGGGAGATCCAGAGGGGACTCCCTCCCAACAGCTGGGTGGGGCTCCCCTCAGCCGCAGAAGCACAAGTGGAGCCCCAACAGCTCTAACTTCGGTTCTCACACTTGCATGATTGACGAAAATATGGGAGGGTACATAGTAATTTTTCTTGAGCTACAACAAACTTGACTTTTCACAAGTTCCACTATGTCTACTGGAAAAATGCACATAAAGGACAAATGTTCTATTTGTTATTAACATTTATCTCAAAATGTTATCTAGTTTGATTTTTCCTATGAATTCAACCTAGCTCTCCATCTGAAGGTCCTATTCTTGTTTTCTTTATTTACTTTTTTGAGATGAATTTAAACTGGTTTGTTTTAGAAAAAATACACATTTCACAGGTCATTATGGTATCACTGAGGGGCAAGGGGTTGGAAGAGCAATTGCATTTGATCTTGTGTGTGAGTTTTATAGGGATTTCAAACACTCAACACCCAGCCCACTTCTTGACCAAATCCTGGTCTGGCCCCTTTTGACCAGCAGCCTGTTGGTGGGAAAGCCTTTAGGGAGAGCACTGCTGCAGGCTGGGGTCACCCTGCAAGGGACCTGGGAGGGCAATGTCCAGTTTCTCTCTTGGTTTCTGACCCAGGGGTACGAACCAGAAGTCAAAGACAGGAGACAGTTGCTACCTTTTGCTTCCTTTTAATATTTGTTCCTTATTCTGACGAAGTGGGGAAGAAGCTGGGGACTCCTGGTGCCAGTGGGCAACACTGCCAGCTGAATACAAGCAAGCCCAGCAATAAAAACTCACCCAGGAGAAATTTAAACCCATTTGTTTCCAGAAGAAGAAGTGTAAGAGGGACTTCCATATGTGGTAAAGTTGTAGGGATACCAATTTTGTGAGCATCTCAGGGAGGAAAGATTTGATTCTGCATCAAATGTTTATAAAGAAGCATTGTGAGCCTTGGCTGAGGCAGAATTAGACTGATTGGTGTGGATACTATTTCAGGACTAGCATCAGGCAACACACAGATACAGAAACAGAGATGGAGATATTTCTTTAAATCTTGCTCCAGCTGTCTCACACTTTCCAAAATAGACCTCTTCAAGACTATAATGATCGTTGATTATGTCAGGCTTGTTTATTTGGTAAGAGGCATTTTTTTCTTTTCCCTGTAAGAGTCCTATAGGTGGAAAATTTATGGTTTTTCTGATTAAAACATAAATCTTATTTGGATCAAGAACCAGGTGATCAAGGCCCTAAGCTCATGGCAAGGGAGACTACACACCTGCCCCTAGCTTTCCAACTACCCTCCCTAAAAGCCCACTGAATGTTAAACTTCTTAACCTAGGTACATGTAAAGAGAAAAAAATTAAAAAAAAAATTAAACTCTGTCCTTTCCCTAAAATATCCTAAGGGGTAGGCAAAAACCTCTCCTCTTTAAACAGGTACATGTCAGGATCTGCCTAAAAAGTAAATTCAGTCGCCCAAGGGCAGACTTTTCCTTCATTAAAAATGGGCTGAATACTTTCTTATTCAAAATAATTCCAACTGTTTGGCAATAAAAAGAAACTTTAAAAATACTTTCCACACTGAAGAGTGTCTTGGATTTAGCTTTTCTGACTTTCCTAGAACACGTCTGATGGAAGACCTCGGGGAAGCTTGCCCTTTATTCAGCTATTTTATTTGGTTTGTTTGTTTTATAGCCAAACAATCAAAATCATTAATGTAAGTTCACTGCAAAGCCTTGATGGATGATATTACCAAAGATAAAATATTTCCAGGATCAGTCTTCAAAGTTAAAACTTAAAGCTTAATTGACCTCTTTCCAAAATGTTACATGGCATGAGATTTGTGACTCCAACTCACACACCAAAAGCTGTCTCTCCCAGCATCCACCCGCCTCTTGCAAAGGCAGCTCCACCAAGACTGCCGTGGAGCTGAAGGCAAGTCTTTGAAAGCACTTTCCCAACCTAACCACCCTACAGGTCCAGAGTGCGCAAAAGAGATGAAAAGGTATCTATTTGTCTACCCACCTACCTATCTCCTATCCATCCAACTATCCATCCCTCCATCTATATTTATAAGAGAATTCTCACAGCAAACAAACAGTACTGTGATATATATTATAAAAAATACACTATCCATGATTTTTGGGCCATGTTGAAACATCAGATGGAATTTGAGAATATGTGACCCAGAACGCGGCTTTGAGCTGCTCCAGGGTCTGGGTGAGGATATTCCTGCGGATGTGTCACAAACAGCACGGAGGGAAAGGGGCCATTTTGGGGTCCTTGCAGACAAGGCCCCGGGGCCCTGGCGGTCGTCTCAGCCCAGAGGGCAGCCCAGGCACCCACCTGTGACCACTCCGACGCCTCCCAGATGGACAGGCAGTCCTGGCCCTCGCAGCTCTGCACTGGCGACGGCCGGGGCACGGGGCAGTAGAGGGGCCGGGTGGCAACGTGAGTGCCGTTCTGCAGCTGGTACACGCAGGTCACTTCCCGGTGCTGGATGCCCTTCTCACAGGTTGCTGAGCAGGGGCTCCACGGGCCCGCCACCCACCTGCCCGGAGAAAGACAAGATGGTAAGAGGACAAAGGGCCTTCCAGACAGATCGCAGCATCGTGGGCCTGCTGTGGGAGGGAAGAAGGCGGACGCAGCTTTGCAGTTGGGTTTGGAGATAATTCCAGACTATCAGAGCTGTCTGAGTAGAGTGGTTCAGTGGTCTTCTCAGGACAGAAACCTTTCTGACCCCACTCCCCACGTCAGACTGTTACTGTCCCTATGTCTCCATCCTGCTATCTTGGGCCATCTTTGTTCAGGTGTGATGGACACGAAGTGGGCCACATCCCAGCAGAAGCTCTGGGTGACTGTGTGGCTCGTCTCTCTCTCTTCCTGCTCTCTGCCATGAGAACAGCAGGTCCAGTACAGGAGCTGCCCCACCGCTGGGCTCTGCCATACACGATGCTGTGGTATGCCACTGGGACTCTGGGGTTGTTCGTCACTGCAGCAAAAGGTGACCGGCACAGCCCTCGGCAGA
>NW_011494796.1:4727649-4732993 GCF_000754665.1 Bison bison bison | reverse complement strand
CAACACTGGCTGAACCCCCTTTCAAATCACCAGTGAGCCCTAGCCCCAGCTCAAACACACCAGGCCTCCCTGCTTTCCAAACGGTGGCAGGCCCTTCCGAGTGGGGACTGTCACTCTTGAGGAGGCAACTCGGGATGGCCAAAGTCTCTGGAGAGTGACTAAGCTGCTGAGGCCACCAGCTGAAAGTGCTCAACTATGACCTTCTCCACCTGCCTAACATTTCAATGATCCCAACTCTGTCAGGTCTCCGCTGGCCTTACGGTGCTGGAAAGGAGCTAGGCAGTTTAAGAATCATGATTTCTCAGGACCCAAACAGGGCTTGGAATGTCCTTTCAGAGACTCTCTGTGCTGTGGTCCCTGGCATGCGTGTGTGCCGAGTCGCTTTCGTCATGTCCGACTCTTTGTGACCCTATGGACTGTAGCCTGCCAGGCTCCTCTGTTCATGGGATTCTCCAGGCAAGAATACTGGAGTGGGTTGCCATTTCCTCCTCCAGGGGATCTTCCCGACCCAGGGATGGAACCCACATCTCCTGCATTGCAGGCGGGTTCTTCACCACGAGCGCCACCTGAAAAGCCCTTGCGAGCCCCCAGTAGTGGCAGTTCCAGGAGCTCACTGCTTGACAAAGCAGTGCCGCCTGGAGGGTCAGGGCTGATAACCACTCAGTTCTCACAACAGTCAGACCCAGATCCCACCTGATGAGGCCATCGCCCTTGGAAACATCTAGGTGCTGGTGATGAGGCAGAGAACGAAACAAAGCCTGCCTCTGAATCTTGGGGACAGAAAGTAAACCGGTGAGCAATATACAACAGAATCCAACGAACTGTAATAGAGCTCATGAAAGCTGATTGAAGGTGAGTGTTAGCTGCTCAGTTATGTTGGACTCTTTGCGACCCATGGACTGTAGCCTGCCATATAACATGTTCTATATCACAGACACAGAGAGAATGTGCCACGCCGTAATAAGTGCTTCAGAGGAAAGCAAAGCTGCATGGGGCGGATGGGGCGAGGCGAGGGTTAGCACTATTTTATCCAAGGTGGGGCATGGTCTGCCATGGACAGCACTTGGGAGGAAGTGAGGCAGGAGCCCCGTGCTTTCTGGGAGAAGATGTCGGCAGAGCGCACAGCAGGTGCAAAGGCCCTGGAGGCGGCGTGTGTTGGCAGGGCCGAGGGCAGCCGGGAGCAAGCGTGGCCGGGGAGGGGGTGAGCAGGAGAGGGCAGGACCCGAGAGGCCGCAGCGGGAGGTCACGCGGGGCCTGGCGGGCTGCTGCCTCCTGCTTCAATAAGATGCAGTCTGGGGGGTTTAGCGAGAGGAGGGCACGCCCCTCCAGGGCCGCCCTGGCTCTGCGCGACGGTGAGCCTACAGTGGGTGGAGGCTTTAGGGAGGGCAGGGAGGAGGCCACTGCAGTGGTCCAGGTGGGAGAAAAGGGGGCCTGGACCAGCTGGGGCGCTGGGGGGTGTTGGGCTAAGTTTTGAGAAGATGGGGCTACCCAGTTCCATCCTGACATGACTCCTCCTCATCCCTTAGGGCAAGCTCAGGCCACCTCATCTAGAGCTCATTCCAGACCCCTTGGCAGAGCTCACCACTCTGTCCTTCGTGGCCCAGGGACTAACTGCAGTGACGCTCCTCTCATCAGACCCCTTGCTTATGCTACGAAGATGGAGATGCAGTGCCAGCCTTGGGGGCGAGGACAAGCAGCACACAGCCTGCAGACTGCTTCTGGCAGTGCCTGGCACACTGCCATATAATGGAACTGGTATTGTCGTTATTCTGTGTCTTCTTGGTGGGAAATGAAGACTTTGCAGGTGGCACGCAGCCTTGCTTCCATTTCAGTGCCTGACAACTGCTTGAACACTTCTGAAAGACGTGAACCAACTCCTACCCATTTCTCCTAGTCCTGGTCTTTAGAGTATAAGAATTCCCTCTCAAATATCTGAAGATAGGTCTTTGGTTCCCCTTTTAAGTTTTCTCTTCTCTTGATCAGAATAATGTACAGATTCTCAATCCGTTGTAAGTCTCAAATCAGTCACTGCTGTTCTTAAAATGGATTGATATGTCACAAATAGGACGGTCCAGATGTGACCTGAAAGTGGTGAGAGAATGTGCTGGTTTTCTCTTTAAGTGGGGACTTGCTTTCATGAATGCTCCCCAACTCTGCGCCATTTCCTTTCTTTCTTAAAGCAACCAACCACACTGACCTCTGCTAGCATCTATTATGTTTTTCTCTCAAGAACTGACTCTCAGCCAAATCTCCTTCGTCCTGACCTTTTGCAATTAACTTTGCAAATGTAAGTGTTAGGTTTTAGGTGGAGACCTAGGTTTTAGGTTGAGGTCAGGCTGTTGTGCTGACCTGTGAAATGGCCTAGAATCCTGCTGCTGCCTTTTGTATTTGCTGTGCTTCCCAGGGCTGAGCCCAGAAGCACAGCACATCCCCACTGTGGGATACTCATGGGATACGCAAACACTGCCATGGCATACTCATGGGGCTATCATTGCCTCCGCATGCATGCCACTGCCATGGGTGCCAGCTTCTCCACTTCTGGGCACACAATCAGAGCATGTGCTCTAGGGAATGTGGGTACCAACTCTGTTCACACAAAGGTCACATCCAGGACACAGGGACAGGAGACAGGGAACTGCTGGCAGGGCTCAGCAGTCCTGCCTTGGGGGCTCCTCCCAGCCCACCACTGGCTAGAAAAGTCAGGTCTGTGGGGGTCAGATTCCCGTAGAGCTTGGAGGGACTGCCAGCCCCCTAGGTCCTCCTCTCCTTTACCTCTCGTGTCTGCTGTGTGCTGTGCTTAGTCGCTCAGTCATGTCCGACTCTTGTGACCCCATGGACTCCTACCAGACTCCTCTGTCCATGGGGATTCTCCAGGCAAGAATACTGGAGTGGGTCGCCATGCCCTCCTCCAGGGGATCTTTGCACCCAGGAATCGAACCCAGGTCAGTGTTTGATCGGATTCTTTACCATCTGAGCCACCGGAAGCTGGTACTTTTCAAAAGGCTGACAGGATGGAAAAGAGCTCATGTACCCTTGTCCTCTTTCCAGAAGAATCCTCAGATCCATCCCTGCCTGAAACATGTGCCGAGCCACCGACAGGAGGGCTCTGTGTCGTAGGCACACCTGCTAAAGGTTATTGGAACTATTTTTCAGCTGGACCTTCTTGCTCCTGAACTTAAGAAACACCTCGGTGAGGAATGGGGATGAAAAGTGGCCTCCCTAAGACTTTGCTTTCGGTGACAGAAAGAAACCACTTCCGCTGAAGGGCCTCGGCTGCATGAAGCCCATGTGGGACAGGAGATGACATCACACGCCTGGACATCACAGTCAAGTACCATCGATTCCAAGTCTACTAACTTGAGAAGGGCCAACAGTTCCACACAACAATGTGTACTACAATTACAATGCAAACCTGAGCTTTTTTCACTCATATCCTCTAAAAATCTTAACAGCGACATTCATTAGCTGAGTTTGAGTTAGTTCTTCTTAAAAGCAATAAAACTGTAATTCTTGATGAAGCCACCATAATACTTCCATCATTCAGGTCCCTCCCCCATTCCCACAGGGTCAGGTCAGCCTCTCCTGTCCAGCTGACACAGACGCACCTCCTTTGTATGTGTGCCAAGTTCAACCATTCTAATCAGGTAGTTTTCCGCCTTTATCTGTGGCTTCACTTTCCCCAGTTTACTAGCAGCCAACTGCAATCTGAAGACATTAAGTGGAAAATTCCAGAAATAAACAATTCATAAGTTTAAACTGTGCTCTGTTCTGAGCAGTGGGATGAAATCTCCCACCATCCCAATCAGTCCCACCCGGGATGGGACCCATGCCTTTGCCCAGCTTATCCACACTGTATAGGCTCCCTGCCGCTTAGTACAGGAAATACATAGTATGTAAATACCTGCAGGGTTCAGTACTATCCTGGGTTTCGGGCATCTACTGGGGGGGCTTGGGGTGTACAGCCCATGGATGAGGGGGGACTACTAGCTTTTGGACAGTGCTGTCACTACCTGACACCCTGTTTTTTTTTTTTTTTTTTTTAACTGCTGTCGCAAACTGCTATAAACTTAAGGGCACAAAAAAATACAGACTGATTATCTTTCACTTCTGGAGGCAGAAAAACTAACGTGGATCTCAAGGGGCTAAAATCAAGGTGCTGCACGGCTGGTTCCTTCTGGAGACTCGAGGAAGACTCTGCTTCCTTGTCTTTCCTAGCTTCTACACACTGCCCTGAGTCCCTGGCTGGTGGCACCTTCTTCTGTCTTCAAAACCAGCAAATCAAGAAGAACTCTTCTCGCACTATATCACTCCAACCTTCTCTTCTGCTTCCCTCTTCTGGTTTAGGACCCTTGCAATTATACTGGACCCACTCAGATAATTCAGGAAAAATCAGATGACTAGAAACCTGTATTAATTTCCTAGAGCTGCTGCGAAGAAGTACCACAAGCTGAGTGGCTTAAAACAGTTCAGTTCAGTTGCTCAGTGGTGTCTGACTCTTTGCAACCCCATGGACTGCAGCACACCAGGCTTCCCTGTCCATCACCAACTCCGGGAGCTTGCTCAAACTCATGTCCATTGAGTCGGTGATGCCATCCAACCATCTCTTCCTCTGTCATCCCCTTCTCCTCCTGCCTTCTATCTTTCCCACCATCAGGGTCTTTTCCAATGAGTCAGTTCTTCTCATCAGGAAGCCAAAGTATGGGAACTTCAGCTTCAGCATCAGTCCTTCCAGTGAATATTCAGGACTGATTTCCTTTAGGATGGACTGGTTGGAGCTCCTTGCAGTCCAAGGGACTCTCAAGAGTCTTCTCCAACATCACAGTTCAAAAGCATAAATTCTTCGGTGCTCAGCTTTCTTTATAGTTCAACTCTCACATCCATACATGACCACTGGAAAAACCATAGCTTTGACTAGATGAATCTTTGTCACCAAAGTAATGTCTCTGTTTTTTAATATGCTGTCTAGGTTTGTCATAGCTTTTCTTCCAAGGAGCAAGCATGGCTGCAGTCACCATCTGCGATGATTTTGGAGCCCCCCCTAAATAAAGTCTCTCACTATTCCCATTGTTTTCCCATCTATTTGCCATGAAGTGATGGGCCCAGATGCCATGATCTTTGTTTTCTGAATGTTGAGTTTTAAGCCAGCTTTTTCACTCTCCCCTTTAACTTTCATCAAGAGGTTCTTTAGTTCCTCTTTGTTTTCTGCCATTAGGGTGGTGTCATCTGCCTATCTGAGGTTATTGATATTTCTCCTGGCAATGTTGATTCCAGCTTGTGCTTCATCTAGCCTGGCATTTCTCATGATATATTCTGCATATAAGTTAAATAAACAGGGTGACAATAT